>NW_027602533.1:0-33637 GCF_053455715.1 Rhinoraja longicauda
CGACCGTGGAGAGAACTGCTTCTGCCGCTCTTTAGACTGAGACTGACTCTGAGAGCGTTTTTGTGCGAGGACTGCTGTTGTTTCGGGTGTTGTTCTGTACCCCTGTCAGGATGGCAGCAGCTCGGGGTCGGGGTCAGGGTCGGAGCTACGCAGGTGTGGCTTCGGCTGCGGCTCCGGAGTCACTCGAGGAGGAGCCCTATGTCAACTTGGGGGGGGCTCGAGTACGGGATCACGGTCCAAACCGTGGGACCGGTGGTCCAAGGAGGAATTAGCGGAGAGCCTGTTTGATCTCTTCAAGAAGGACGAGATTGCCTCTGCTGAGGTTGGATGGGGCAAATGTCAGTTCATCCTAAAGGAACAGCAGGATGTGGCCCTAGCTTTGGAGAAGGGGCTTATAGTGAGGGGGCTCTTTGTACCGTGGAACCATGGGTGTCCACCGTGCGACCGGTTCTCCTGCGCAACGTTCCCACTTTCATCCGGGATGCGCTCCTTGGCCCACACCTGGCAGAGATTGGGGAGGTGCGGTCCAGGCTGACTAGACTTAAACAGACCTGGCGCAGCAGCACTCGTCTCCAAAGGAGCTATACATTTAAGAGGCGGGTGTATATGGAAGTAGGATTGGGGATGGGGCGCGGAGGGAAGTTTTGTCGTTAAGAATGCGGGGCTCCAATACCGCGTGTATTGGAGTTGGGGGGAAGCACGGTGTCATGCGTGTAAAGAGTTCGGGCACTTCCGCAGGGATTGTCCCAATGGCCGGGGTGCTGCGAGAAATCCCAACGGTGCAGCCCAGGAAAACACTGCTGGCCCACCCAGGGCTGCCCGGTTCCACCTCGGTGACCCGGGGAGACACTGCTGGCCCACCCAGGGCTGCCAGTTCCACCTCGGTGACCCGGGAGACACTGCTGGCCCACCCGGGGCTGCCAGTTCCACTTTGGCGGCCCAGGGCAGCACTGCCCCTCGACCCCCATGTCCTGTACCTGCGGCGGAGCTTGGCGGAGAGGTGCAGGGGGAGGGCAAGGAGGAGGGGGGGGAATGGCACGTGCAGATGGGGAAGAAGTCCACGAGGAAAACGAGAAACCTTAAAGCGAAACAATCGCAAACGGATGGGCCCACGCCACACCTGAGACCACCCAAAGGTGAACCCAAGTGCTGTTGGGCCCGGAGAGGTCCAGGGGGCACCTGGCGGGGCTCAGCAAGGAGCTGAGGAGGTACGGGAGGGGGCGGGGGAGTTCCTGTTGGGATCTGCGGTGGCTGATCAAAGGGATGAAAGAGAGGAAGCTGGCGGTGTGGAGGTGGAGGACTCCTCCTTTATGGAGGTCACCAAACCACCGCCCGCCGTGGGGGTAAAGAGGAGGCGCGCGTCTGGTGAGGAAGAGGATGGCCCTGGGCATAAGGCCAGGGGGCTGCCTGCCCCGAGACCCTCCACTCCGGTAGAGGATGGTGATCCACGACTAGTGTCCTCTAGGCCGGGGGTTGCCCTTTCGTCCAGGGGCCTTCAGAGGGTGATATCTCACAAGAGGTTGGGGTTGGCTGCCCTGGGAATGTGTCCCCTGGGAGGGAGGACGAGCAGGGACAACCCGAAGGGGGGGTCTCGGTTGTAGGGGTGGCTTCCCAGCCTATGCTCCTCATTAGAACTATGAGAGTGACTGAGGGGTGCGCTGCCCCACAGACTGAGGAAGTAGGGGAGAGTCCAGAAGCACTGGCTCCCTCAGTGGGCCCCAGTGAGGGTACTCCCCCTGGTGGTGGAGGATGGAGACTCTCTGGGTGATGCTGGGGGAGTGGGTTCCCTGGATGAGGAGGGGGACGGGGCTGTTTGCGGGTCATGTCTCTCAGTCAGATTCCGGGGGTGAAGGTGGACCGCGGGCCCTGGGGGCGCCCTGTTTTTGTTCTTCCCCAGGCCCAGTTGTAGAGGGCGGGGAGAGTGTGCAGGAGCCTGGCCATACACTGGCCGGCTCATCGCTGTTGGAGGTGTCAGGACTCTCCCTCGACATTGATCCCGGGGGTGGGATCATGCCGGAGGGGGGGGGGAGGGTGTTGGAGCCAGCTTACACAGTGAAGAGAGCGAGCTGGCAGCCAGTGGCAGTCTGCCAAATCTGGGCCACGGCCTTGAGTGCAGGGAGGAGGAAGATGTTGCTTCAGGTGTCAGTGGGTTGGCAGAATGCCAGGACTCCAGTGCTGTGGCTCGAGCGGCCGGCATCATTGAGATTCGAGAGTTTTTGCATGAACATCGGCTCAGTAGGAACAAAGTCCAGCTAGCTACCGAACGGTGGTCAGACCTGGGGGGAACTATCCGGACACTTAGTGCTATCCTTAACAGTAGGGATAATGCTCTAAGTGCTTGTGATAAGCGTCAATTCGGGGAGTTTTTGAAGCTCCTAAAAGAGCGGGGCTTCACTCCCACAAGGAGCTTGAGGAAAAAGTCTAGTGAGCGTTCAAGTTCACAGTAGTTAGCCTAAATATAAACGGTGGAAGGGGGGACCTTCGTAGGTTTCACCATCTATCGGTCCTCAGAGAGGGGAAGTATGCAGTGAGCTTTCTACAAGAGACGCACACTGTTGTTAGTGATGAGCCTACCTGGGTCCTGGAGTGGGAGGGGGGGGTCTACATGAGCCACCTCAGTACAAAGTCAAGTGGGGGTGGCTTTCCTGTTGGCCCCGACTTTCCAGCCAGAGATTGTGAAGGTGCAGGAAGTTGTGCCAGGCCGTTTGCTCTATCTGGCCGTGATCCTGGATGGCGTGCCGTTACATTTCATTAACGTGTACGCCCCCAGCACCGGCACGATGCAAGCGCGGTTACTTCAGGAGGTGACTGCTCTGCTGAGCACCATTGATTGCGGAGAGTGTGTCTTCCTTGGGGGGGATTTCAATTGTACCCTTGAGACGCGAGATCGCTCTGGTATTCAGTGTGCCCCTGCAGTGGCGAAGAAGTTGAGAGGTGTGATTGAATCTTTCGAGCTGGTTGATGCGTGGCGGAATCTCCACCCTGATTCCAACGCATTTTCGCGAAGGTCTGAGGGGGGTGGTTCCCGTATCGACCGTGTGTACATCTCCAGAGCGTATGTCTCCCGGGTCTCGGCGGCCTCTATGCGGACGGTGCCATGTTCGGACCACTGCCTGGTGCGAGTGGATTTTATTCCAGCGCGCACACGGGCTGGGTCCGCGTACTGGCACTTTAATAACCAGCTGCTGGAGGATCGCCGATTCCGGGAGTCTTTTAGGCGGTTCTGGGTGAAGTGGAGAGAGAGGCAGAGGGGCTTCCCTTCCCTTAAGCAGTGGTGGGATGTGGGGAAAGCTCACATCCGTCTTTTCTGTCAGGACTACACGGGAGGGTCGACCAGAAGGCGGGACGCGGCAGTCGAGCGACTCGAGAAGGAGTTACTCGACGCAGAGTCTCGCTTGGGCCGGGTCGGTGAAGACTCCTGTGAGTGGGGAGAGTTTCAGGAGAGGAAGGAAGCGCTGAGGGACCTGCAGCTTGAGCGGTCCCGAGGTGCTTACGTGAGGTCGCGAGTCCAGATGCTGCATGATCTGGACCGGGCTTCACCTTTCTTCCTCTCTCTGGAGAAAGGGCGAGGAGCCCGCAAACAGCTTGTCGAGCTGCTCGCGGACGATGGCTCCTCGGTCACAGACCCAGAGGGGATTAGTGCGTTAGTTCGGTCCTTTTATGGAACGCTGTTCTCTGCGGATGGTGTCAGCGGAGAGGCTCAGCGGGTTCTGTGGGAGAGGCTACCGACTATAGATAGAGGGGTGGTTGAACAGCTTGATGACCCCTTATCATTGGAGGAGGTGACTGGTGCCCTGCACCAGCTCAGAAAGGGTAAGTCCCCTGGGCTGGATGGGCTGACGGTTGAGTTTGTTAGAGCCTTCTGGGATGTCCTGGGGGGTGACTACATGAAGGTTCTGGGGGAGAGCCTGGCGACCGGGGAGATGCCCCTCTCGTGGCGCAGGGCAGTCGTTGTCCTGCTACCCAAGAAGGGCGAACTCCGCCTGTTGAAGAACTGGCGCCCGGTCTCTCTCCTCTGTACAGAGTATAAAGTTTTTGCACGGGCAATGGCAAATCGCCTGGGCGCCATACTATCCCAAATGATCCACCCTGACCAGTCCTATACAGTCCCTGGTCGGTCCATCCAAGATAACATCCATTTGGTTAGGGACCTGATCCATCTGGCCCAGGGCACTGGTCAGTCAGCTGCCTTTCTATCCCTGGATCAGGAGAAGGCTTTTGACAGGGTGGACCATGAGTACCTCTTCGGGACACTGCAAGCGTTCGGTTTTGGACCGCATTTTGTGGCCCGGGTCCGGCTTTTGTACACCGCAGCAGAGTGTCTCGTGAAGATTAACGGTGCATTGTTGGCTCCCATTCGCTTTGGGAGGGGGGTACGCCAGGGGTGCCCCATGTCTGGGCAGTTGTACTCGGTCGGTGTGGAGCCATTCCTGTGTCTTCTTAGGAGGCGGTTGGCAGGCCTGGCGCTACCAGGACCGGGGGTGGAGGTGGTTCTCTCGGCCTATGCCGATGACATTCTCCTTACGTTCACTGATCCTGTTGACCTGCGGAGGATGCACGAATGCCAGCTGGTGTTCTCAGCTGCTTCGTCCGCTAGGATCAACTGGAGTAAGTGCTCCGGACTTCTAGTGGGCCAGTGGCAGGTGGACTCCCTGCCGGAAGAGATGAAGGATTATGCGTGGAGCACCACGCACCTCCTCTACCTGGGGATCTACCTGAGTCCCACTGAGGATGCTTGGCCGGCGAACTGGCAGGAGCTAGAGACGAAAGTCGTCGCCCGGCTGGGACGCTGGTCAGGCTTGCTTAGGGTTATTTCTTTCCAGGGTAGGGTGCTGGTCATAAACCAGCTGGTGGCCTCAATGTTATGGTACCGGCTCGCCACTCTTGTCCCGCCCTCTACCTTTGTAAATGCTGTACAGAAGAGGTTAGTGGATTTCTTTTGGGGAGGGAGGAAACACTGGGTCTCAGCCGCAGTCCTGAGTCTCCCGCTAGAGGAGGGTGGCCAGTCCTTGGTATGCGTGCGTACCCAGGTGGCGGCTCTCCGTCTCAGGACTCTGCGGAGGTACGTGTACGCGGAGCACCCTCCCAGGTGGCACGCTCTGGCCACGTATTTTTTCCGCCAGGGCCAGTGCCTAAGGGGGGTTTGGCGGCTCCCGGTGGCGGGCATCAGCCGACCCGCCACACGGGACATGCCAAGCTTTTACCGCGATGTGTTGAGAGTGAGGAATTTGGTCATCTTCAGTCAGCGCGTTGCTCCTCAGGGGGAGGGGGGTGATGTGGCTGTGGTGGGGGCCGGTCCTCACGCTGTCACGGGGGGTGTTGGGGAGCGGCGTGAGCATGGAGTGATTCCGGCCGAGCTTACCCCCGCTCCGCCGGAACTGCTCATCGGGCCCAGGCTCCGGAATATTTCCCGGGAGCCGGCCCCACACAACTTGAGCCGCCTCTCCCAGATGCCCAGCGTGCCGTTCCGTGATGCAGGCAGACGTTTACTGTATAGGATGCTCCTGCACACTCTGCACCTCCTCGCCTTCGTCTTCCGTCCGGATACGCCGTGGCGATCCGTGTTACCACCTGATGGCGGAGGCGGTCCCCAGTGGAGGTCTCTCTACAAGGGTGTCCTCCCCCTTTACATCGGGGACCTGGGGTGGAGAGTGTTGCACAGAGCCGTTGTGTGTAATAAATTTTTGAGCCGGTTCACGGACACGCCGGCCGCCTGTATTTTCTGCGGCGAGGAAGAGTCCGTGTTCCACATGTACATGGAGTGTGTGAGGTTGCTGCCCCTGTATGAGTATCTGAAGGGGTTGCTCCTCAAGTTTTGGCTGCATTTCAGTCCTACGATCCTGGTGTTTGGGCTCGGGGCTGGGAGTGGGGAGGGCCGGTCAGGAGGGTGGGATTTCCCTGTCGGTTTGCTCCTGGGCTTGGCCAAGATGGCCATTCGTGGGTCCAGGCAGCGGGCGGTCGATGGTCTTGCCAGAGTCGGCTGCCTCCCCCTCTTCCGGGCCTAGGTCCGTGCGCGCGTGTCCCTAGAGAGGGAACACGCGGTGATCACGGGGAATATGGAGGCCTTCCGTGGGCGCTGGTCACCACGGGGGGTTGAGAGCATTGTAAATAATGAAGGCAATGTTGTATTATAATGATTAACTGATGTTTTGTAACCTCTGAGTGTGGTTTTGATGTGATGTATCATGTGATTGTGCTGAATAAAGTCTTTGAAAGAAAAAAAAAAAAAAAAAAAAAAGAGAGAGAGAGAGAGAGAGAGAGAGAGAGAGAGAGAGAGAGAGAGAGAGAGAGAGAGAGAGAGAGAGAGAGAGAGAGAGAGAGAGAGAGAGAGAGAGAGAGAGAGAGAGAGAGCGGGGTAGAGAGAGGGGGAGAGGGAGAGAGAGAGAGAGAGTGCCCACCCCACCCTACCCCTGACCTAATCTGCATCTTTGAGCAAGGAGGCGATTGGGTGAATGTGAGGGGCTGGGGGTCCCGGAGCGGGGCCGGCGATGGGATCATCCGCCCGGGACTGACAGCTGGAAGATGCGGCGGTGAATGTGAGGAGCCGGAGCCCGGAGCGGAGAGACTGCGGCCGCCCTCTGGGATGCGCTCAGGGCGCGGGTTTATTAATGAGCCGCAGCGCTGAGGTGAGCGGATATTTCACCGCGCTCTTCACCTGCTCCCTGAACTTGGACTGGGTCACCGCGTAAATAAATGTGTTGGTGCAGCAGCTGAGATTCCTCAGCAAATACCCGACGTTGGCAAAGATCCGTTGAGAATCATTCTTATCATTCCCAATCCCTGTGATCTGATAATAGACGAAGTTTACAACCAGCGTCAGCCACAGGAGGATGAAGCTGCCGGAGATGGTGAAGAGTAAAACCACAGACCTCCTCCTGCTCTCCATCTCCGGGTCACTGCGCTTCTCCCCCTTGCTCTCACCCCTCAGCCCCTGACGGACCCGACTGGCCACTAAAATGTGCCGGACTGTCAGAGCGTTGAGCAGCAGGATGACAGCGAAAGGGAGGAGCGGAGTTAAAACCGTGTCGATCCAGTCAAATGCCACCCACCCGGGGTCAGTGTAATAACTGGCCACCAGGTAACACCCCCACGGGACATTGTCGATGATTATCCAGGGTTCCCGTGGGAAGTAGCGGGGAACGTTTTTCAGACACAGCAGAACGCCGGCTGTTGCGAGAACCGCAGCCGCAGTTTTCCCGGTGCAATATTTAGTTTTCAGCTTCTGGCAACAAATGGCGACAAAGCGATCAAAGGTGAAAGTGACGGTGAACCAGACAGAACAGTCTGTAGCTGAATACCTCAGTACTTCGTTAACACTGCACACAGGGGTGATGGTCAGGAAACTCCAATAAAAGTAATGGAATCGGATCCAATACAAAATGACCTCGGTGATCAGGGCGAGTAGATCGGCCGCTGCCATGGCCACCAGGTAGCGAGTGGTGCAGGTGGAGAGGCCGCACTTTCCCCGGGACAGGATCACAATCGCCACTAAATTCACTGCGGAAAGAGAAGGGGAGCGGGCACTGGGCATCACTGAACACGGTCTCCGGGGCTGAACACCGGCTCCACTTTCAGCTGGAGATCAGGAGTGTTGGAGTCGGTGCGCGGCTGCAGGTTTAACAATGTCAGACCCGGCTCCGACTGTGCCCGACCTGCCTGCTTCAGGGGAGAGGAGATAAGGCGACGGGCGGGGTAAAGGGCGGGGAGGGAACGAGCAGCCGCCCGCTACAATAGGCGGAATGGTCCTGTCTGCAGTTAACCCTGTTCACAGTCTCTGATGGGGCCGGTTTCACAGACTTAACCATGACCGGCCGCGTTTAACCAGGGCTCTGGGAACTCGGCATCTGATGGGGACGAGGAGGGTTCCAGAGGGAAGGCAGGGACAACTTAGGATCCGGCAGCATAGTGGCTCCGTTAATGGATTCATTCCTCAGTTCGGTAACAACACACGCCGGTAGATCGGCGGCCACTGGTTCAGGAGATCGATCCATTTATTGACCAACAGGTGGAGGAATCCGACTGTGACAGACTCCACAGCGAGACGTGTCCACAGGAGCGGGTGTTCACTCTGATCAATAACTCAGACACAGTGAACTTCACAATGTAAACCTCTCCCAGTCACACCGTCCCGGAGAGCTGCCTGTCCCGAGCACTGGGACAACTCTGGGCAAGGTCCCACTGAAGGCAAGAACAACATTCTAGTGGGTCCTGGCAGTGGGAGAATGAGAGGGTTAGTTTCGGCTGTCTGAAAATGAGAAAAATCACAGCGTTAATTCAAAAATATTTCACTGAGTGGATTGATATAATCTACACATTCTTACACAACGATCATCAGTTGGGAATATTGTAACACGATCAGAATCAGGTCAACACTGGTTAACGGACGGAGTTATAAATCTTGAATTGTTCTGTTCACTTACCAGGGACTCCAACGGCAGCAATGATCACGTACAAGATTTTCTGCACGGCGTAATATTCCAGAAGCTTTTCCCACATGTTCTTTGACCAGCGACGTGTCCCCGTGAACTACCGGTAATCTCTCGGAATGAAATGCCGGGGCAGAACATTCACGGAGATTTTATACCATTTTCCGTCTCCACCGGGACAGTGAAGTTTCAACAGAATTAAAAATAGAGCTTCTGAAATGATTCGCAAACAGATGACATCAGTCAAGTGAAATCCCTGCTGAGACAGGTCGTGATTTATTCAGGGAATTGATTGAGAAACTCCAAAGACTGGGAATTGTGGCGATACTGGGGGATGGAAATTGGGAGCGGCATTTTTCCAGCAAAGGGGATATTGGTTCAAACTCCATCTGGTCCAACTCTCCACCTCGTGTTGTTTATCTGATTTCCTTCACTCAGCAAGGCAATCCCAAATTTAAGGGACCGTCTCAATGCTTCTGGTGCCCAGTTTAAAGGTGGACTAGACAGCCTTTGACAGCGTGATGAATTAGTTCAACAGATCACATCAGACTAAAATGGCCCGTCCACTCTGTTTTAACACTCAATGTGATCGCGGCTTAACTGATTGTAACCTCAACCCCACACTCCCGGCGACCCCTAGTAAGCATTTAGTCCTTGCTTGCCTGGAATGGATCTGGCTTTGCCTTGGGACAACAACATTCTCTACCTTCATCACCTCTGAGGAGGAACGACCCAAAGACTCACGACACTCAGTGAACAGAACCATTGCCGTCTCAGAATTGTCTTAAAAGTAGAACACACGGCGAATGATGCAACATCTCTCCCTCCTCTCTTTCTCTCTCTCTCCATCTTTACTGCTATTCTCTCTCTGAACTGTTATTCTCGCCCCTACACTCTCTATTCTCCCTCTCTGTGCCGACCGCTCTCTGCCAACCTCTCTCCCCTCCCACTCTTACTGCATCTCTCCCTCCTTCTCCCTGTATCTCTCTAATGCTTCCCTCTCCCCCTTTTGCCAACCCACTCGCTCTGAACTCCCCTCTCTCCTCATTTTTCCCACTCTCCCTTTGACAGTTCACTCTCCCTCGACCTCTTCTTTCGTCTTCTCCTCTATCTCTCCCTTTTATCTTTGTACGACCGATTTCTCTATCCATTTCCCCACCTCTCCATCACTTACCATCACTTCTCTTTCCAAAGCCTTTCTTGGCAAGTGCAGTTAAAACGGTTAGCCACCATGGGATGTAACAGCTGTCCCTAAACCCCCTCCCTCACGCTCGAGAAGCCCTTCCAGGTGAGACAGATGTTCACCTGCACCACCTCTAATCTCATCTACTGCATGTGGTGTTCCAGGTATGGCCTCCTTTACATCGGCGTGGTGAAATGGAGACTCGGCGACCGTTTTGTCGAACACTCACCCTCGTTCTGCTAAGGCTTGCCGTTTCTCCCCGTTGCAAGCCATTGTAACTCGCCCTCGGACACTGACCTTTCTGTCCTGGGCCTCCACCAGCGCCAGAGAGGTTACATTAAAACAGAAAGAACGCGGCTTCACAGTCCGCTTGGGAACCTTGCAACCTAATGGTATGAACATTAGCAAATGCCAGGTAACTAACGTGCAACTTCCCGCTTTTCCCTCGCTCTATCTCTTCCATCACGCGGACTCGCACTTGTTAATCCCCTCCACCTCCATCTTCAACCGATATTCCCTCCTCTCTCTTTATATTTCCAACCTGCTCAATCCTTATCTCGCAACTTTTATCTTTTAACCTCTGGTCTCAACCACCTAACTATGAAAACGGTATTCACCCACTCATCATTCAACTCGCTTTGTCCTGCTGTTCCAGCCTTCTCCAGCTTCCCACCACAATCAGTCTGAAGAAGGGTCTCGAACCGAACTTCACCCATCCATGTCCTTGGCAGGCTTAGCCAGTTCGGCGTGCCCGCTACAACTCTCACCAACTTCGACAGATGCAGCGTAGAAAGTATTTTATCAAGATGCATCACAGCTTGGTTTGGGAACAGCTCCATACAAGAACGCCAGAAATTGTAGTGAATTGTCCAGACCATCACACAAACCAAACTCCCTTATATTGACTAAATTTATAAACCACGCTGCCTCGGCAAGGCCAGCAGCATAATCAAGAACGAGTCGCACCATTGCCAATCATGCTTCTCCTCTGTCCCATCAGGCAAAATGTACAGAAGTGTGAAAATGCACACCTCCAGTTTCAGGGACAGTGTCTTCCCAGCTGTTATCAGGCAACGGAATCATCCCACCACAACCAGAAAGCAATGCTGAACTACTATCTACCTCTTTGTTGATCCTCAGACTATCCTCGATCGGATTTTGCAGGCTTTACCTTGCACTGAACGTTATTCCCTTATCATGTATCTATACTCTGTAAATGGCTCGACTGTAATGAAGTATTTTGTTTCCACTGACTGGGTAACACGCAACAAAAGATTTTCACGGTACCTCGGTACACGTGACAATAAACTGCACTGAACTGACATACTCAACTAGATTTCTCCAGAGGTGCAGCCTGACTCGCATTGGATATTGATTGTGTGTGACAGTGTGAGTGTGCGAGTCCGTGCAAGAGTGTGCTAGCACGTGTATGCGAGTGTGAATGTGTGAGATTGTGCACATGAGTCGGTGTGTGTGCGTATGCGTTATTGTATGCGGTTGCAGGAATTGCAATGATTCAGTGATACCTTATTATCACGGACCCAGGTAGAGTGAAATGCTTAGTTTTGCAGACAACCCGGTAACATCATGTAGAAGACCTCACCTAGGCAGTACAAAAGTGTCGCCACATTTTGACGCCGACAAAGTTACAAACGTTGGCCAGATAGTTGTATCTCCTGCCTGCCGCCGCACCGCGGGTCGCCCCTTCGTTCTCGGCGGCCTTCCTCGCTCTCCGACGGTCCGCCTCGCTCTCTGCGGTTCCTGGCGGCACCCTCCTCGCTCCCGAGGCGCGGTTCTCATCGCCATCCGCGGTGGGCGAGCCGGGCCGACTGAGGGGCTTGGCCCCGGTCACCGGGAACACCCCGGCCACGCTGCGCTGCGCTGCTCGCCGCGAACATCCAAGGATCCACTCAATCCCAAAATGTCCATTTTTGCATGCGGGTCTGCGTGTGAGAGAGCGGTAGAGTATGTAAGAGTGCCTATATTTGTGTGTGTGTGTCTGTCTGTGCTAGTGCGTGAGTGTGCGTGTGAGTGTGCGAGCATTAGTAAGTGTGGATGCAAGTGCCATTGAATGTATCTGTGTCTCTGAGTGGGAGAGTGTATGTGGGTTTGTGAAGGACAGTGTTTGCGTCTGTGCGTGTGTGTGGCTGTTTGTGAGAATGTGAGAGAATATGTGGGATGTGAGTTTGTCAGAGTGTTTGAGCATGTAATTCTTTGATAGTGTGTGTGCGTGTGCGTGTGTGTGTGTGTGTGCGTGAGTGTGTGGGAGAGTATATGATGTTGTTGGCAGAGAATGTGTTCGTGTGTAAGTGTGTGATAAGTGCGTGTCTCTTAGTGCTAGTGCGTGTGAATATCTGTTAGTGTGAATGCATGTGTACGTGTGAGAGTATATTTGATTGTTTGTGATTGCATTTGAGAGATTGTGTGTGTCTTCGTGCGCGGGTATGTGTGTGTGCGTGTTTGACTGTGTTTGAGGCTGTGAACATGTGTGTTTGTAATGATGTAATGGCATACTGTGGGTTTTAGTGACGACGTGACACGCTGTGGGGCATTACTGATGGAGTGACACACTGTGCAGTGGAACTGATGGAGTGACATAATGTATGGTAGTAATGGTGGATTATCACACTGGGTTGGTACAGATGGAGTGGCACACTTTGAAGTTGTATTGATGAAGTGACACGCTGCGCAGTAGTAATGATGGAGTTACACACTGGGCAGTGCACTGATGGAGTGACACACTGTGGGGGTAGTACTGATGGATTACACAATGTGGGGGTAGTACTGATGGAGTGACACAATGCGCTGTGTTGTTTTTGTTGTTCGTCCTTCGGGTTCGAAGATGACCATGACTTCACTTTCAGTTGGAGGATTGGTGACTGTTGGTCCTGAAGTGACTGGTGAGGCCAATCCGGGCCCGGAAGGCACGCCCACACGTAGGACACAAGTGGATGGCTGCTACAGTGGAAGTGGAGGTCGCCCGGGCCTTGCGCGCGGTGCGTTTCCTCTGGGCCTCTGCAGTGCGTCTGTTCTCTGCTGCACGGGCTCCTGTGGTGAGCTTGCTACGCCAGGTTGGGACGGTCCAGAGCAAGAGACTCCCAAGTGCTGAGGTTGATGTCCAAGTCTTTGAGGGACACTTTGAGGCAGTCCTTAAACCGTTTCTTCTGTCCTCCTACTGAGCGCTTGCCCTGACACAGTTCTCCATACAGAAGCTGTTTTGGCAGTCGACTCTCGGGCATTCTGACGACATGGCCTGCCCATCTGGCTTGGGCTTTCCGTAGGAGGGTGTGGATGCTGGGGATTCCGGCCTGTTCCAAGACCTCTGTGTCGGGAATTTTGTCCTGCCACCTGATGTGAAGGAGTCTCCGTAAGCAGCTCAAGTGAAAGTGGTTGAGCTGTTTGGCATGTCTGCTGTAGACAGTCCAAGTCTCACTGGCAGAGTGTACCACTGCACGGTAGACCTTCAGCTTGGTGGTAAGGCTGAGTCCTCTCCGCTCCCAAACATTCCCATGGAGTCGCCCAAAGGCAGCGCTGGCCTTGGCAATCCTGTTGTTGACCTCAGCGTCAATGTTCATCACTCACGAGAGTGTACTACCCAGATAGGTAAAGCTGTCGACTGCCTGTAGGTTCTGCCCCTTCACCGTGATGTGTGGTTCCTGGTAGGGCTTTCCAGGCGCGGCTGGTAGATAACTTCAGACGTTTTGGTGCTAATCGAGAGACCAAAGTTGTCACAGGCCTGTGAGAAGCAGTCCATTTCATGCTACATCTTCTGCTCTGTGCTGGCGCAGTCATCAGCAAACAAGAAATCTCTGATGATGGTCTCCTTCACGTTTGTAACAGCTTGCAGGCGCCTGAGGTTGAACAGCCTGCTGTCAGTCCTGTACCTGATGTGTATTCCATCCTGGTACAGATGGAGTGACACACTGCAGTAGGATTGATGAAGTGACACACTTTGCAGTAGTTCTGATGGAGTGATACGCCATGGGCCTCTACTGGTGTAGTGACACACTGCGGGTAATACTGATGGAGTGACACAATGAGTAGTACTGTTGTTATGACAAACTGTGGAGTAGTACTGACGAAGTGACACACATTGGAATAATACTGATTTATGACAAGTTGTGAGGTAGTTCTGTTGTAATGACATACTGTGGGGAAGAATTGATGGATGAAACACTGTGGGGTAGACAAATGGAGTGATACATTGTGAGGTAGTACGGAGGAACTGGCACACTGTGGCGTAGAATTGATGGACTGACACCCTGGGGTCGCACTGATATAGTTCCACACTGAAGTAGTACTGACGGAGTGACAAACTGTGTGGTGGTACCCATGTCATTGCATCACTACTCCCACACAATTTGTCACTCCATCACCCCACCCCTTGGGGTAAAACTGATGGAGTGACACGCTGTGGAGCAGTACTGATGGAGTGACACACTGCGCGGTTGTACTGATGGAGTGACATACGTCGGTGTAGTGCTGATTGAATGACACACTGGGGGTAGTATAGACAGAATGGCGCACAGTGGGCGAGTACTGAAGTATTGACACAATGTTCGGTGGTACTGTCGGGTTGCACATTGTGACTTCCACACTGAAGTAGGACTGACGGTGGGGCAGTACAGATGGAGGGTTACACTGTTGGGTAATACTAATTGAATGAGTCCGTGTGGTTGTACATAATGGAATAACAAGCTTAAGGCAGTACTGATGGAGTGCATCACTGTGGTGTAATACTGATGGAATAACATATTGTAGGGTAGTACTGATGGAGTGACATGCACCAGTGTTGTACTGATGGAGTGTAACACTATGGAGTAGTACTGGTGTAATGACGTACTGTGGAGATGTGTTGGTGGAATGACACACTGTGGGGTAGGACTGATGTAATAACACATTCTGTTGGAGTGACGCATTAATACCGATGGACTGACACGCTCTGCGGTAGTACTGTTGCGATGACAAACCGTGGTGACATATTGATGGAATTACACACTATGGAGTCGCAGCGATGGATTAGCACACTGTGGGTATTGCGGATGGAATGACACATTTGAGATAGTCCTGATGTTGTGAAACACTTTGGGGAGTACTGATGGAAGAACGTAGTGCGGGGAGCATTGATGGAGTGACACGTTCTAGGGTTGCACTGGAGTGACATGCTGTTGGGCAATGCTGATGGAGTGTAACACTATGGAGTTGTATTGATACAGTGAGACACTGTGTGGTTTCACTGACGGAGTGACACACTGAGCAGTAGTACTATTGTGATGACAAACTGTGGTGTCGTACTAATGCAGTGACACACTGTTTAGTATTACTGATGGAATGACACAATTTGTGGCAGCACTTATGGAGTGACCCACTGGGATAGTCCTGATTGAATGATAAACATCGGGTAGTGCTAATGGCGTGAGGCATTGTGGGGAAATACAAATAGAGTGAAACTGTGGGGAATTACTGTTGGAGTGACAAAGTGAGGTAGGGCTGATGGAGTGACACACTGTGGGGAATAAACTGCGAGGAAGTACTGATCGGTTGACACTGTGGGGTAGTACTGATGGAGTGACACGCTGCGTGGTATACTGATGGAGCGATAATCAATAGATTGTACTGATAGAGTGACACACGGTGGCGTAGTACTGATGCGACGATAACACGAGTGATATTCCTGATGGTGCGACGATCTGCGGGGAGGCACTGGTGGAGTGGCACAATGTAGGGTAGTACAAATGGAGTAACAAACAATATTTTAGTACTGATGCAGTGGCACACTGTGGGTAGTGCTGGTGGAGTGACACACTTTGAGGTAGTATTGAGGGAGTGACACACTATGTGGCAGTTCTGACGCAATGGCATACTGTGGGATAGTACTAATTGAGTGACACCCTGCGGTGTAGCACTGTTGGAGAGACATATTCCAGGTTAATACTGCTGGATTTAAGCACTGTGGGGTAGTACTGATGGAAGGACTCATTGTGTAGTACTGATGGAGTGACACACCGTTGGATAGTACTGATCGAGTGACACCCTGTGCGGTAGTACTAATGGAATGATACACAACGTGGTACTGATGTTGAAAAACACTGTGGGTGTGTATTGATGGAATGGTATACAGTGCGGTAGTACCGATGAGTGACACGCTCTGGGGTTGTACTGATGGAGTGACATAGTGTGTTCTAGTAATGATCGTCTAACACACTGTAGGCTTGTATTGATGGTGTGATAACCAGCGGGGTAGTATTGATGGACTGACACAATGTGGGCAGTACTGATGGAGCAATACACTTTGGGGTAGTACTAGTGAAGTGACAAACAGTGGGCGGGCAATGATGGAGTAAAACATTTTGGTGTATTACTGATGGAGTGACACAGTGTGCGGTAGTGCTGATGGAGGAACACACGATATGGTAGTACTGATGTCGTGGCACACTGTCGGATAGTATTACTGGTGTGAAACTAAATGGGGCAGTACTGATGTAATGACATATTATAGGGTAGTTCTGATGGATTGACACACTGAGGGGGAGAACTGATCGAATGACAAACTGTGGGTTAGTACTGATGGAATGGCTATCCATTTAGTAGTATTGATGCAATGGCATTCCATGGGATAGTTCCGAATGAATGACATGTTGTGATGCAGTAATGATGGAGTAACAGACGATATGGTAGTACTGATTGAGTGACACGCTGTGGGATAGTACTTATGGATTAGCATCCTGTGGGGTAGTACTGAAGGGCTGGTACATTTTGGGGTAGCACTGATGGAGTGACACATTCGACGGTATTACTGAAGGGGGGGGGGAAGCTGTGGGTAGTTCGGATGAAATTACATAACTAAGGTAGTACTGACGGAGTAAAACACCGTGTGGCAGAAATTATGCAATGAAATACTGTAGGGTTGTACTGATGAGAGTGACACGCTCTTGGGTTCTACTAATTGAGTAACATGCAGTACTGATGAAGTGACAGACTGTGAAGTAGTATTGATGAGTGACCTAACGTAGGGTATTATTGATATAATGGCACATTCTGGAGTAGTACTGATGGAGTGACATCATGTGCTGTAGTACTATTGTTATGTCATAATGTGGGATGGAATTGATAGAGTGACACTATGTGGTAGTACTGATGGAGTGACGCACTGTGGGGTAGTACTGCTGTAACGGTATACTGTGGGATAGTACTGAAGGAGTGACATCGGCGAGACCAAACGCAAGCTCGACGATCGTTTCGCTGAACAGCTCCACACAGTCCTACCTGATCTCCCGGTTGATCAGCACTTTAACTCACTCCCGCTCCCCCATTCCCAATCTGAACTTTCTGTCCTGGGCATCCTCCATTGTCAGAGTGAGGCCCAGCGCAAATTGGAGGAACAGCACCTCATACTTCGCTTGGGCAGCAAACATACCTGCGAAATGAACATTGACTTATCTAACTTCCATTAGCCCTTGCTTTCCCTCTCTTTCCACCCCTCCTCCTTCCCAGTTCTCCCACCAGTCTCACTGTCTCCAACAGAATTCTATCTCTTTCCCGCCGACCTCTCCGACAACATTCTAAAGAAGGGTCTCAACCCGAAACGTCACCCATTCTTTCTCTCCAGAGATGCTGCCTGTCTCGTTGAGTTACACCAGCATTTTGTGCCTACCTTCCATTTAAACCAGCATCTGCATTTCTTTCCTACACGAAGTACAAGGCACGGCAGGACTTTCGGCTAATAATAGCTGTGCCGAACATGAGACGACCACCCTTACCTGCCTGCTCACAATGCATATCCCTTCATTACCTGAAAATCTGAACTTGTCTTAAATGTCACTATTGTATCTGCCTCCAACACCAGTGGAGTGGGTGGTAAGATTTTAGGACCCGTTATACAGGATGATGTGACAGAGTATTTATAAGTGCACGATGAAATAGGCATAAGTTGGCATGGCTTTGTGAATGGAAGGTCGTGTTTGATAAATTTGCTGGAATTATTTAAAGAAGTAAATAGCAAGACATCCAAAGGAGAGACAGTAGATGTTGTTAACTTTGATTTTCAGAAAACCTTTGACCAGGTGTCACAAGATGGCTGCTTAGGAAGATGAGAGCCCACGGTGTCAAAGGGCAAACATCAGCATGGATAACTGGCTGGCTGGATGGCAGAAGACAAAGAGTGGCAATAAATGGGGATTTTTTTTCTAGTTGGCTAACAGTAACTAGTGGAGATCTTCAAGGATCCGTGTTTGTCCGCTACTCCACGTTTTATATTATGATTTGGACGAGGGGATTGAAGGCTTTGTGGCCAAGTTTGCGGATGTTACGAAAAGAGGTGGAAGGGCATGTAGTTTAGAGAAAGCATGGACTCCGCAGAAGGACTTGGACATGTTGGGGGAATGGGTAGAGAAGTGGCAGATGGAATATAGTGGAGCAAAGTGCGGAGTACTGCATTTTGGTAGTAGGAATAATGGCGTAGACTATTGTCTAAGTGGGAAAATAATCCATCAATCTGAAGTTCAAAGGGACTTGGGAGTGCTGGTTATCGTGTCGTATCTCTGTTCGTGCTACGGCCCAACAACGTGGAGTCGGCGGCCTCCAGCTGGGATCGACCTTGAAGAATCCGGTGGCAGGGCCTGGACTTGCCATCTCGGAGGCTTCGGCCGTGGGCCCTGCAGACCGCAACATCTGGAGTTCGCAGGTCCCTGGCTGGCGACCGGCTTTCGGGAGCTCTAGCCGTAGCAGCTTCGACCGCCCCGAAGCGCGAAGTTTGACCGACCCGCTCGCAGGGCCCTCATCACCCTGCGTGGCTCGGTCGCGGCACTTCCCATCACCCGGTGGGGGCTTAGGACCTTCATCGGCCTGCTCGGCTCGGCCCTGGGACTTTCCATCGCCCGGTGGGGGTTCAAAAGTCGAGAGCCTCGGTCGCCTCGTGGCACCACGGGAGAAGAATGAGGAGGAGATAAGACTTTTCTTTGCCTTCCATCGCAGTGAGGGTGTGCCTGGAGCAATTACTGTGATGGCTGTTTGTGTTAAAATTGTAATTGTGTGTCTTGTGTTCTTTATTGTCTACTGCCGGACTCACGTGAGAGGACGCTGGCGCTATTTGTTCGACGTTGCTCCGTCAGGACAAATCTTTTGTTTGTTTGTTTGTTTTTATGTCCTGACTGTTTTGTAAAGTGTCTTTGAGCAATTGGAAAAGCGCTATAAAAAATAAATGTTTATTATTATTATTATTATTATTATTATTATTATTATTATTCCCAAATTTTTTATCTGCAAGTTGAATCGGTGAGAATGATCAGCCATGATCACATGGAATGGTGGTGCTCGAAGGGCCGAATTGCCTACTCCTGCACCTATTGTCTATTGTCTAATGGAAGCAAACTCATTGCTTGCATTCATTTCAAGAGGACTTGTACACAGAAACACGGATTTAATTTTGAGGCTATACAAGGCGACGGGAAGGCCGCATTTGGAATATTGTGAGCAATTCTGGGCACCATATCAGAGGAAAGGTGTGCTGGCTCTGGAGAGGGTCCAGAGGAGGTTTACAAGAATGATCCCAGCAATAAGTTAACCTCTGGCGAGCGTTTGGTCGACTCCCGGATTGCACTCGGAGTTTAGAAGTATGAGGGTGGACCTCATTGAAACATACAGATATGTGAATGGTTTAGATCCAGTGGATGTGGAAAGTATGTTTCCACTTGTGGGAGCTTCTCGGACAAGAGATCATTTCCTCAGAATTAATCTACGTTCTCTTTTGAAGATGATCAGAAACTTAATTAGTCAGAAGGTGATGAATTTGTGGAATTATTTGCCACAACAGGCTGTGTACGTCACGTCACTGGATATTTAAAGGCGTAGACAGAAAGATTCTGGATTAATACAGGTATCAGAAGTTATGGGGAGATGGTAGGAGAATGGGGGTTGGAGGGAAAAAGCTTGGCGGATAAGACGATCGGCCGAATGGTCTAATTCTACTCCTATTCCTTATCACCCAATGGCCACCTGCGGTATTGCGTTCGATGCACACACTGCCCCTTGCTTTCCCCGCACACCTCGTTTAAACTTCATCCCTTTCACCATAAAGGGGTGGCCTTCAATACTTGATATTTCCATCTTGACAAGAATGTTCTGACTGTTTACCATATCTTTGCCTCTCATAATTTGCTATCGATCTATCAGGTTACTGCCCGAACTCCGATGAATCAGTCCAACGTCTGGTTGTTCATAAGCCCCAGGCGATGTTCTTGTAAACGCGTTGAACACGATTTCCGAAGCGCCCATATCCTTCGTGTACGAGAGCGAACATAACTGTACACAAAGCTGCAAAAGCGGCCGAAGTAAAGTTCCCTAAAGTTGAATATTGACATCTGACTCATATTCAATGACTCGGTGCCTGCCTGCCACCCGCGCCAACCTGAAGGGCCCAAACACTTGTCTTACACTCAGCCCATAACAGATATTGATTAACCCCATACATACATACATACTTATACGGAACAGGGATAAAGAATAAACAGGTGTCGTGCGTGTGTGTGCGCGCGTTATAAACAAGTGCTGTCTGTGAAAAAATCTTTATTGGTGTACGGTTCCTCCTGACATCCACCCATCCACCCACCCACCCACCGATCGATCAATCAATCAATCTTTGATTAATTCTTATTATTAATAATATTAATTATTATTACTATAGTATTATTATTGTATTTACTACCCCCGGCACGTAGCTGAACCTCCAGGGCAGGGAGGAGACTATCCGGCATTTGGAAGTGCTTCCGGGAAGTGTGTCTGATGTGTGTGGGTCTGTGTGTGTGTCTGTGTGTGTGTGTCTGTGTGTGGGTGTGTGTTTGGGTCTGTGTTTGAGTCTGTGTTTGGATTTGTGTTTGGGTCTGTGTTTGGGTCTGTGTTTGGGTTTGTGTTTGGATTTATGTTTGGGTTTGTGTTTGGGTTTGTGTTTGGGTTTGTGTCTGGTGTCTGGTGTGGGCGTTATAAACAAGTGCCGCGTGCTGTCTGTGGAAAGATCTTTATTGGTGTACGGTTGCTGTAATGTTAAATGCAGTGATGGCCTTGCATTAATGCAATATTACACCACCCTGGGATGTGAAATGCATTAAAAAATCATTGCAATAATCATGCAAAACCTCTCAAATGTTAAATGCAATTGATGCATCGCATTAGGATAACTTTGCAGGCTGCTGCAATGTTAAATGCAGTGATGGCCTTGCATTAAAGTCACCTAGCTACCCCCAATGGATGTAATATGCATTAAATTAATTGCAATAATTTTGCAAAACCTCTCAAATGTTAAATGCGACTAATGCATCGTATTAGGATAACTTTGCAGGCTGCTGCATTGTTAAATGCAGCGCTGGCGTTGCATTAAAGCAATATTGCAACCCCTGGGATGTTAAATGCAATAAAATTAATTGCAATAATTTTGCAAAACCTCTCAAATGTTAAATGCCATTAATGCAACGCATTAGAACAACTCTGCAGGCTCCTGCAATGTTAAATGCAGCGCAGGCCTTGCGTTAAAGCAAAATTGCAGCTGTTCTGGGGTATTAAACGCATTAAAATCATTGTAATAATCATGCAAAATCTCTCAAATGTTCAATGCAACTAATGCATCGTATTATGATAACATTGCAGACTGCTGCAAAGTTAAATGCAGTGATGGCCTTGCATTAAAGAAATATTGCAGCCTCCTGGGATGTTTAATGCAATAAAATTAATTGCAAAAATCATGCAAAACCACTCAAATGTTAAATGCAACTGATGCAACGCATTAAAATCTTTATTGGTGTACGGTTCCCTCCTGACATTCATCCACCCACCTACCGATCGATCAATCAATCAATCTTTGATTAATTCTTATTATTATTAATAATATTAATTATTATTACTATAGTATTATTATTGTATTTACTACCCCCGGCACGTAGCTGAACCTCCAGGGCAGGGAGGAGACTATCCGGCATTTGGAAGTGCTTCCGGGAAGTGTGTCTGATGTGTGTGGGTCTGTGTGTGTGTCTGTGTGTGTGTCTGTGTGTGGGTGTGTGTTTGGGTCTGTGTTTGAGTCTGTGTTTGGGTCTGTGTTTGGGTCTGTGTTTGGGTTTGTGTTTGGATTTGTGTTTGGGTCTGTGTTTGGGTTTGTGTTTGGATTTATGTTTGGGTTTGTGTTTGGGTTTGTGTTTGGGTTTGTGTCTGGTGTCTAGTGTGGGCGTTATAAACAAGTGCCGCGTGCTGTCTGTGGAAAGATCTTTATTGGTGTACGGTTGCTGTAATGTTAAATGCAGTGATGGCCTTGCATTAATGCAATATTACACCACCCTGGGATGTGAAATGCATTAAAAAATCATTGCAATAATCATGCAAAACCTCTCAAATGTTAAATGCAATTGATGCATCGCATTAGGATAACTTTGCAGGCTGCTGCAATGTTAAATGCAGTGATGGCCTTGCATTAAAGTCACCTAGCTACCCCCAATGGATGTAATATGCATTAAATTAATTGCAATAATTTTGCAAAACCTCTCAAATGTTAAATGCAACAAATGCATCGCATTAGGATGACTTTTCAGGCTGCTGCAATGTTAAATGCAGTGATCGCCTTGCATTAAAGAAATATTGCAACACCCTGCGATGTGAAATGCAATAATAATCCTGCAAAACCTCTCAAATGTTAAATGCGACTAATGCATCGTATTAGGATAACTTTGCAGGCTGCTGCATTGTTAAATGCAGCGCTGGCGTTGCATTAAAGCAATATTGCAACCCCTGGGATGTTAAATGCAATAAAATTAATTGCAATAATTTTGCAAAACCTCTCAAATGTTAAATGCCATTAATGCAACGCATTAGAACAACTCTGCAGGCTCCTGCAATGTTAAATGCAGCGCTGGCGTTGCATTAAAGCAATATTGCAAACCCCTGGGATGTTAAATGCAATAAAATTAATTGCAATAATTTTGCAAAACCTCTCAAATGTTAAATGCAATTAATGCAACGCATTAGAACAACTCTGCAGGCTCCTGCAATGTTAAATGCAGTGCAGGCCTTGCATTAAAGCAAAATTGCAGCTGTTCTGGGGTATTAAACGCATTAAAATCATTGTAATAATCGTGCAAAATCTCTCAAATGTTCAATGCAACTAATGCATCGTATTATGATAACATTGCAGACTGCTGCAAAGTTAAATGCAGTGATGGCCTTGCATTAAAGAAATATTGCAGCCTCCTGGGATGTTTAATGCAATAAAATTAATTGCAATAATCATGCAAAACCACTCAAATGTTAAATGCAACTGATGCAACGCATTAAAATCTTTATTGGTGTACGGTTCCCTCCTGACATCCATCCACCCACCCACCGATCGATCAATCAATCAATCTTTGATTAATTCTTATTATTATTAATAATATTAATTATTATTACTATAGTATTATTATTGTATTTACTACCGCCGGCACGTAGCGGAACCTCCAGGGCAGGGAGGAGACTATCCGGCATGTGGAAGTGCTTCCGGGAAGTGTGTCTGATGTGTGTGGGTCTGTGTGTGTCTGTGTGTGTGTGGGTGTGTGTGTGGGTGTGTGTGTGGGTCTGTGTGTGGGTCTGTGTGTGGGTCTGTGTTTGGGTTTGTGTTTGGGTTTGTGTTTGGGTCTGTGTTTGGGTTTGTGTTTGGGTCTGTGTTAGGGTTTGTGTTTGGGTTTGTGTTTGGGTCTGTGTTTGTGTTTGTGTTTGGGTCTCCCCCCTCTCCCCCCTCTCTCTCTCTCCCCCAGCTCTATCTCTCCCCCCCTCTCACTCACCCCAGCTCTATCTCTCTCTCTCTCTCCCCCTCTCTCTCTCTCTCTCTCCCCTCTCTCTCTCTTCCCTCCCTCCCTCCCTCCCTCCCTCCCTCTCCCTCTCTCTCTCTCTCTCTCTCTGTGTGTGTGTGCTTGTGTTACAGTTCTTGGCATTGTAATAAAAAACAGACGTCACCCTAATTGTGTGCCTGTGTGTGTGTGTGTGTGTGTGAGCTGACTGACTTACCCCAGTCTAGTAGACACTCCGACACTCCAGCAGTTGTGACCAAACTTGCGATAGCCGTCTTTTATCTGCCTGCCTGCCTGCCTGCCACCCGCGCCAACCTGAAGGGCCCAAACACTTGTCTTACACTCAGCCCATAACTGATATTGATTAACCCCGTACATACATACATACTTATACGGAACAGGGATAAAGAATAAACAGGTGTCGTGCGCGTGTGTGTGCGCGTTATTAACAAGTGCTGTCTGTGAAAAAATCTTTATTGGTGTACGGTTCCTCCTGCCATCCACCCACCCACCCACCGATCGATCAATCAATCAATCTTTGATTAATTCTTATTATTAACAATATTAATTATTATTACTATAGTATTATTATTGTATTTGCCACCCCCGGCACGTAGCGGAACCTCCAGGGCAGGGAGGAGACTATCCGGCATGTGGAAGTGCTTCCGGGAAGTGTGTCTGATGTGTGTGGGTCCGTGTGTGTGTCTGTATGTGTGTCTGTATGTGGGTGTGTGTTTGGGTCTGTGTTTGTGTTTGTGTTTGGGTTTGTGTTTGGGTCTGTGTTTGGGTTTGTGTTTGGGTTTGTGTTTGGGTCTGTGTTTGGGTCTGTGTTTGGGTTTGTGTTTGGGTTTGTGTTTGGGTCTGTGTTTGGGTTTGTGTTTGGGTTTGTGTCTGGTGTCTGGTGTGGGCGTTATAAACAAGTGCCGCGTGCTGTCTGTAGAAAGATCTTTATTGGTGTACGGTTGCTGTAATGTTAAATGCAGTGATGGCCTTGCATTAATGCAATATTACACCACCCTGGGATGTGAAATGCATTAAAAAATCATTGCAATAATCATGCAAAACCTCTCAAATGTTAAATCCAATTGATGCATCGCATTAGGATAACTTTGCAGGCTGCTGCAATGTTAAATGCAGTGATGGCCTTGCATTAAAGTCACCTAGCTACCCCCAATGGATGTAATATGCATTAAATTAATTGCAATAATTTTGCAAAACCTCTCAAATGTTAAATGCAACAAATGCATCGCATTAGGATGACTTTTCA
The DNA here is from genome assembly GCF_053455715.1 of Rhinoraja longicauda. NCBI lineage: Eukaryota > Metazoa > Chordata > Chondrichthyes > Rajiformes > Arhynchobatidae > Rhinoraja > Rhinoraja longicauda. The sequence continues at coordinate 24,676 of NW_027602533.1, forward strand.
GGCTGCTGCAATGTTAAATGCAGTGATCGCCTTGCATTAAGAAATATTGCAACACCCTGCGATGTGAAATGCAATAATAATCCTGCAAAACCTCTCAAATGTTAAATGCGACTAATGCATCGTATTAGGATAACTTTGCAGGCTGCTGCATTGTTAAATGCAGCGCTGGCGTTGCATTAAAGCAATATTGCAACCCCTGGGATGTTAAATGCAATAAAATTAATTGCAATAATTTTGCAAAACCTCTCAAATGTTAAATGCAATTAATGCAACGCATTAGATCAACTTTGCAGGCTCCTGCAATGTTAAATGCAGCGCAGGCCTTGCATTAAAGCAAAATTGCAGCTGTTCTGGGGTATTAAACGCATTAAAATCATTGTAATAATCATGCAAAATCTCTCAAATGTTCAATGCAACTAATGCATCGTATTATGATAACATTGCAGACTGCTGCAAAGTTAAATGCAGTGATGGCCTTGCATTAAAGAAATATTGCAGCCTCCTGGGATGTTTAATGCAATAAAATTAATTGCAATAATCATGCAAAACCACTCAAATGTTAAATGCAACTGATGCAACGCATTAAAATCTTTATTGGTGTAGGGTTCCCTCCTGACATCCTTTCACCCACCCACCGAAAGATCAATCAATCAATCTTTGATTAATTCTTATTATTATTAATAATATTAATTATTATTACTATAGTATTATTATTGTATTTACTACCCCCGGCACGTAGCTGAACGTCCAGGGCAGGGAGGAGACTATCCGGCATTTGGAAGTGCTTCCGGGAAGTGTGTCTGATGTGTGTGGGTCTGTGTGTGTGTCTGTGTGTGGGTGTGTGTTTGGGTCTGTGTTTGAGTCTGTGTTTGGGTCTGTGTTTGGGTCTGTGTTTGGGTTTGTGTTTAGATTTGTGTTTCTGTCTGTTTGGGTCTGTGTTTGGATTTGTGTTTGGGTTTGTGTTTGGGTTTGTGTTTGGGTTTGTGTCTGGTGTCTGGTGTGGGCGTTATAAACAAGTGCCGCGTGCTGTCTGTGGAAATATCTTTATTGGTGTACGGTTGCTGTAATGTTAAATGCAGTGATGGCCTTGCATTAATGCAATATTACACCACCCTGGGATGTGAAATGCATTAAAAAATAATTGCAATAATCATGCAAAACCTCTCAAATGTTAAATGCAATTGATGCATCGCATTAGGATAACTTTGCAGTCTGCTGCAATGTTAAATGCAGTGATGGCCTTGCATTAAAGTCACCTAGCTACCCCCAATGGATGTAATATGCATTAAATTAATTGCAATAATTTTGCAAAACCTCTCAAATGTTAAATGCAACAAATGCATCGCATTAGGATGACTTTTCAGGCTGCTGCAATGTTAAATGCAGTGATCGCCTTGCATTAAAGAAATATTGCAATACCCTGCAATGTGAAATGCAATAATATTCCTGCAAAACCTCTCAAATGTTAAATGCGACTAATGCATCGTATTAGGATAACTTTGCAGGCTGCTGCATTGTTAAATGCAGCGCTGGCGTTGCATTAAAGCAATATTGCAACCCCCTGGGATGTTAAATGCAATAAAATTAATTGCAATAATTTTGCAAAACCTCTCAAATGTTAAATGCAATTAATGCAACGCATTAGAACAACTTTGCAGGCTCCTGAAATGTTAAATGCAGCGCAGGCTTTGCATTAAAGCAAAATTGCAGCTGTTCTGGGGGTATTAAACGCATTAAAATCATTGTAATAATCATGCAAAATCTCTCAAATGTTCAATGCAACTAATGCATCGTATTATGTTAACATTGCAGACTGCTGCAAAGTTAAATGCAGTGATGGCCTTGCATTAAAGAAATATTGCAGCCTCCTGGGATGTTTAATGCAATAAAATTAATTGCAATATCTTGCAAATCCACTCAAATGTTAAATGCAACTGATGCAACGCATTAAAATCTTTATTGGTGTACGGTTCCCTCCTGACATCCATCCACCCACCCACCGATCGATCAATCAGTCAATCTTTGATTAATTCTTATTATTATTAATAATATTAATTATTATTACTATAGTATTATTATTGTATTTACTACCCCCGGCACGTAGCGGAACCTCCAGGGCAGGGAGGAGACTATCCGGCATTTGGAAGTGCTTCCGGGAAGTGTGTCTGATGTGTGTGGGTCTGTGTATGTCTGTGTGTGTGTGGGTGTGTGTGTGGGTGTGTGTGTGTGTGTGGGTGTGTGTTTGGGTCTGTGTTTGAGTCTGTGTTTGGGTCTGTGTTTGTGTTTGTGTTTGGGTTTGTGTTTGGGTCTGTGTTTGTGTTTGTGTTTGGGTCTGCCCCCCTCTCCCCCCCTCTCTCTCTCCCCAGCTCTATCTCTCTCTCTCTCTCTCCCCCTCTCTCTCTCTCTCTCCCCTCTCTCTCTTCCCTCCCTCCCTCCCTCCCTCCCTCCCTCTCCCTCTCTCTCTCTCTCTCTCTCTCTGTGTGTGTGCTTGTGTTACAGTTCTTGGCATTGTAATAAAAAACAGACGTCACCCTAATTGTGTGCGTGTGTGTGTGTGTGTGTGTGTGTGTGTGTGTGTGTGTGTGTGAGCTGACTGACTTACCCCAGTCTAGTAGACACTCCGACACTCCAGCAGTTGTGACCAAACTTGCGATGGCCGTCTTTTATCTGCCTGCCTGCCTGCCTGCCACCCGCGCAAACCTGAAGGGCCCAAACACTTGTCTTACACTCAGCCCATAACAGATATTGATTAACCCCGTAGATACATACATACTTATACGGAACAGGGATAAAGAATAAACAGGTGTCGTGCATGTGTGTGCGAGCGTTATAAACAAGTGCTGTCTGTGAAAAAATCGAGCAATAATTTACAAATTTATCAATAAGCTACGAGCTTTAAATTATAAACAGGCATGTTGGCCGGTGTGGGCATGTGGGACTAGTGGAGATGGGGCATGTTGGTCGGTGTGGGCGGGTGGGACTAGTGTAGATGGGGCATGTTGGTCGGTGTGGGCGGGTGGGACTAGTGTAGATGGGGCATGTTGGTCAGTGTGGGCAGGTGGGACTAGTGTAGATGGGGCATGTTGGACGGTGTGGGCAGGTGGGACAAGTGTAGATGGGGCATGTTGGTCGGTGTGGGCGGGTGGGACTAGTGTAGATGGGGCATGATGGTCTGTGTGGGCGGGTGGGACTAGTGTAGATGGGGCATGTTGGTCAGTGTGGGCAGGTGGGACTAGTGTAGATGGGGCATGTTGGACGGTGTGGGCAGGTGGGACTAGTGTAGATGGGGCATGTTGGTCAGTGTGGGACTAGTGTAGATGGGGCATGTTGGTCAGTGTGGGCAGGTGGGACTAGTGTAGATGGGGCATGTTGGTCTGTGTGGGCAGGTGGGAATAGTGTCGATGGGGCATGTTGGTCAGTGTGGGCAGGTGGGACTTGTGTAGATGGGGCATGTTGGATGGTGTGGGCGGGTGGGACTAGTGTAGATGGGGCATGTTGGTCGGTGTGGGCGGGTGGGACTAGTGTAGATGGGGCATGTTGGTCGGTGTGGGACTAGCGTAGATGGGGCATGTTGGTCGGTGTGGGCGGGTGGGACTAGTGTAGATGGGGCATGTTGGACGGTGTGGGCGGGTGGGACTAGTGTAGATGGGGCATGATGGCTATCCACCTCTTGCTATTAAAAGATATTTTATAAATTAAAGCTCATAGTTTTTTGTTTGGGAGAGAGAGGGAGGGAGGGAGGGAGAGAGGGAGGGATGGAGTGACAGAGGGAGGGAGGGAGAGAGGAGGGGAAGAGAGAGGAGGGGGAGAGTGAGGAGGGGGAGAGAGAGGAGGGGAGAGAGAGGAGGGGGAGAGTGGGGGGGAGAGAGAGAGGAGGGGAAAGAGAAGGGGGAGAGCTATTTAATCTTGTTATTAAAAAGATATTTTATACCTCAAAAAGCTACGAGCTTTAATTTATAAAATATCTTTTAATAGCAAGAGGTGGAGACTGGGTGTGGACAATGTCGCCCGTCGGGCGGGCTGAGCCTTGGGGAAGTTGTGGGCTTATGAAGGGCCACATGTGCTCACTGTTTCTTTCAACAAAATGGCCGCCACATGTGCTCACTGTTTCTTTGTGTCAATGTTTGTCCTTGCTTGCTGGCTCCCCTTCCCTCTCTCTCTCCCCCTCCTCTCTCTCACAATAGGTACAGGAGGAGGCCATTCGGCCCTTCGAGCCTGTATGTACCGCCATTCAATGTGATCGCGGCTGATCGTTCTCAATCAGTACCCACTCTCTGTGTGAAAAAAAAGTTCTCATCTCGGTCCTAAAATACTTCCCCTTTATCCTTAAACTGTGACCCCTTGTTCTGGACTTCCCCAACATCGGGAACAATCTTCCCGCATCTAGCCTGTCCGACCCCTTAAGAATTTTGTACGTTTCTCCCCTCAATCTTCTAAATTCCAGCGAGTACAAGCCGAGTCTATCCAGTCTATCTTCATATGAAAGTCCTGCCATCCCAGGAATCAATCTGGTGAACCTTCTCTGTACTCCCTCTATGGCAAGAATGTCTTTCCTCAGATTAGGAGACCAAAACTGTACGCAATACTCCAGGTGCGGTCTCACCAGGGCCCTGTACGACTGCAGAAGGACCCCTTTGCTCCTAAACTCAAACTAGGAGACCAAAACGGTACGCAATACTCCAGGTGCGGTCTCACCAATGCCCTGTACAACTGCAGCAGAACCTCCCTGCTCCTGTACTCAAATCCCCTCCCTATGAATGCCAACATACCATTGGCTTTCTCCAATGCCCGCTGCACCTGCATGCCTACTTTCAATGACTGGTGCACCACGACACCCAGGTCTCGTTGTGTCTCCCCTTCTCCTAATCGGCCACCATTCAGATAATAGTCTGCTTTCCTATTCTTGCCAGCAAAGTGGACAACCTCACATTTATCCAGAAGTGCTTTGAAAGGCTGGCCCTCTCACACATCAAATCCAGCATCACTGACTCACTGGACTCGCGTCAATGTGCAAACACATCCACAGAGGACGCCATCTCTCTGGCTCTTCGCACTGTCCTGACTCACCTGGAGAGACAGGGCACGTACGCGAGGATGCTACTCATTGACTCTAGCTCTGCCTTCAAACACGCTCATCCCCCACCAAGCTCGTCACCAAATTCCACCAGCTAGGCCTCGGCTCGCCGTTATCATGATAGGAGTAGAATTGGGCCATTCGGCCCATCAGGTCTACTCTGCCATTCAATCATGGCTGACCTATCTCTCTCTCCCAACCCTATTCTCCTGCCTTCTCCCCATAACCTCTGACACCTGTACTAATTCAGAATCTATCTATCTCTGCCTTACAAATATCCACCGACTTGCCCTCCACAGCCTTCTGTGGCAAAGAATCCCACAGATTCACCACCCTCTGACTGAAGAAATCTCTCCTCATCTCCATCCTAAAGGACTCTCTGTCCTTTAATTCTGAGGCTATGACTAGTCCTAGACTCTCCCACCAGTGGAAACATCCTCTCCACATCCTCTCTATTCAAGCCTTTCACTATTCTGTAGGTTTCAATAGACAATAGGTGCAGGAGGAGGCCATTCGGCCCTTCGAGCCTGTACGCACCGCCATTCAATGTGATCATGGCTGATCATTCTCAATCAGTACCCCGTTCCTGCCTTCTCCCCATACCCCCTGACTCCGCTATCCTTAAGAGCTCTATCTAGCTCTCTCTTGAATGTATTAAGAGAATTGGCCTCCACTGCCCTCTGAGGCAGAGAATCCCACAGATTCAAACTCTCTTTTTATTTATTTTTTTAATAAATTTTATTTAAGTTTTAACAGAACTCATACAAGTTACATTTCATAGTAAGCAATAATAACTACATTATACAATACAATACAATATATCTTTATTGTCATTGTACCCAGGGATACAACGAGATTGGGAATGCGCCTCCCATACGATACAATAATTTAGGTAATTTAGACAGCAGCAACCCAACGAAACAAAACCGTTGTAACAGTTTTGGACAGGGTAAAGTGCAAGTTGATCTATGCGTTGTGGCCATCCGGCTCAGCAGGACCGGTTCATAGCAGCTATGGCCCTGGGGATGAAGCTGTTCCTGAGTCTGGAGATGCGGGCGTAGAAGGCCTTGTATCGTCTGCCCGATGGAAGGAGTTCGAACAGACTGTTGCAGTGGTGTGAAGAGTCTTTGTGGATGCTGGTGGCTTTTCTGAGGCATCGTGTGTTGTAGATGCCCTCCAAGTCTGGTAGCTGTGCTCCGATGGCCCTCTGAGCTCTATGGACTACCCGCTGTAGAGCTTTCCTTTCTGCCTCCGTGCAGCTGAGGTACCACACAGGGATGCCATGCGTTAGGATGCTCTCTATGGTGCAGCGGTAGAAGGTCGTCAGCAGCTTTTGGGGTAGACCAGACTTCTTCAGTGTTCGATTATACATGTATTGTTCTGTATTATCTCCCCTCCCACCACCCCCCCCCCTTCTTCCCCCCACCCCCCCAGTTAAAAAGAAGGAAAAAGAAAAAGAAAAAGAAAGAGAGAAAGAAAGAAACCTGGAGTCCAGAATGAGACACTTCCGGGTAATTTCTTATTAAATTCTTATTAAAGGTATCAAAACAATCCTGAATTTAAATATTTCCAATTCTTAATCCTAGCTTTAAAATGAATGGGTTCCACACCTTCAAGAAGAAGTCATATCCATTTCTCAGATTATACGTAGCCTTTTCTAATGGGATACAACTACACATTTCTGCATACCATCTTTCAAATCTTATTTCATTTTGATCTTTCCAAGTGACCGCTACACATTTTTTTGCTATTGCCATTGCTATTTTGAGAAATCTTTCCTGATGTTTATCTAAAATTAGCTTTGGTAATATTCCTTTTGTATCTCCCAATAAAAACAACCTTGAATCCAATGGTATGATCTTATTCATCAATTGTTCCAAAAAATGTTTTAGGTCTTTCCAAAAAGGAGTTGCCTTCTGACATGCCCATGTGGAGTGTAAAAAAGTACCCACATCTTGGTTGCATCTAAAACAAATTTCAGATGAGTTTGGTTTTAAATTGTTTAATTTTTTCGGGGTTAAATATAGTTGATGTAAAAAATTATATTGTACTAAACTATATCTCACATTAATAGTATTTTTCATACTATCTAAACACAGTCTTTGCCAACTTGGTTCATCAATGATAATATTAAGATCTGTTTCCCATCTTTGTCTTGATTTTTGAATTCCTATCTTTGGACTAGATTTTTGTAATAATTTATACATTGATGATATACATTTTTTTATTCCCTTGCCCTGAATCAGGGTTTCAATTCCTTTAATCTGAAATAGAGACATTGAATTACCTAACTTTTCCCTTAAAAAAGATTGTAATTGATAATAGAAAAAAATACTATTCCCTGGAATTTGATATTTATTTCTCAATTGAGAAAATGTCAAAAAGTTATTTCCTTCGTAGCAATCTCCTATATGTTTAATACCCTTCTGTTCCCAGACTTGTAGTATTTGATTATTCCAAGCAAACGGCAATAATCTATTTTTTACTAATGGAGTTTTAGCTGTTAAAACAAATCTTTTATCATTAACTTTAACTGTTTTCAACAATGTATTAATTAAATGTTTTAGCAAAGGTGACTCTTTATCCTTAACTAATAGCTTCGCTTTCCATTTATATATAAATTCTTCTGGACATAACTCTTTTATTTTATCCATTTCAATTTTAACCCATGCTGTTTTTCCACCCTCTTGATAAAAGGATGAAATAAAACTCATTTGTGCTGCCAGATAATAATTTTCATGTTCATTTTTCCAGAGACACTCTTGGCATTTTACCTTTCCAAAGAAAATTCCTCACAATTTTGTGCAATTCTTGAAAATTTTTATTTAGCAAAGGTATGGGGAGAAGGCAGGAACGGGGTACTGATTGATAGTGATCAGCCATGATCGCATTGAATGGCGGTGCTGGCTCGAAGGGCTGAATGGCCTACTCCTGCACCTATTGTCTATTGTCTATTGTATAGGCAGTGTTTGGAATAAATACTTTATCCTCGGAAAAATATTCATCTTAATACAGTTCACTCTCCCTAACAATGTAATTGGAAGATTCATCCATTTCTTCAGGTCCTCATCTATTTTTTTTATCAGTGGTTTATAATTTAATTTATACAAATTATTTAACTTATTATCTACTTTAACTCCTAAGTACTTAATGCCTTCTTTTTGCCATTTAAACTGACTTTCTCTTTTACATTGGTTATAATTGCCTTCAAAAAGAGGCATTATTTCAGTTTTATCTTTATTAATTTTATATCCTGATACTTTCCCGTATTCTTCCAGTCTGAAATATAATTTTCTTAAGGATTCCAATGGTCTAGTAAGACAAATTAAGACATCATCTGCAAATAAAGTAATTTTGTGATCTTCCTGATTAACTTTAAATCCTTTAATGTCTGAATCTGATCTTATTAGTTCTGCCAGAGGTTCAATAGCCAGATTCAAACTCTCTGTCACGGATTTAAAACTAGCCACATTCCCTGTCCTCAGGTATCTTTGCAAACAACTCGTCTGTCTGCACATTCTCGGAGCCACATGGGGGCAAAATATGGGGCAAAATATGATGGGAGGCCATGACTGAAGAAAATGTGGCCAAAGGAATATACTGCAAAAGGCAAGGGATGTTGTTTGCAAAGATACCTGACTACAGGGAATGTAGCCGGTTGCAAGCTGTGATCATCCATCGCCTCTATTGTGTACATGGTTGGAGGTGTGAATGTAAAACAAGGGCCGAAGCTGCCTTCATGTCTGGTCACTCCAATGTGATCATTGCTTCTATTGTGTAGCCCTGAGCTCTGGAATAAAGTGGAGATAGTTTTTTAATATATAGTTTTGGAGAGTTTGAGAAAGGGAGGGAGGGAGGGAGAGGGAGGGACGGAGGGAGGAGAGGGAG
>NW_027602534.1:0-33628 GCF_053455715.1 Rhinoraja longicauda
GGGCTGACCCAAGGAGTGGCCCGATCCGCCACAGGACCCCCCCCAAGAACCGGAGGTACAAAACGGACAGGAGGGGCGCACGAGGCGACCAGCCCGGGTGCGCACCATGACCGGCGCAGGGACCGGCGGCTGACCGACAGGTGGAGGGGTCGAAACAGAGACCGTAGGGGGTAGCTTGGACGGGGGGCGACCGCGCGGGCGGGGCTGCGCAACCAGCACCGGCCGATCAATGTCCACGTGTGCCGGCTTCAGCGTGCGACCGAAACAGTCTCTCTGCGGCCCCCCATGTCCAGAACGAATGTGGCCGAGCCGTGTTGCAGGACCCGGAAGGGGCCCTCGTACGGCCGCTGGAGAAGTGATCGGTGTGCGTCCCTGCGCAGGAATACAAACTGGCAGTCCTCCAGAGCGGCAGGGACGTGTGGCTGGAATGTCCCATGACGTGACGTGGGCACAGGTGCCAGCCTGCCCACCGTCTGCCGAAGACGTTGCAGGGCGTCAGACGGCTGCTCCACTCGACCCTGGGCTGGTGGGATGAACTCCCCGGGAACCGTCAAGGGGGCCCCGTACACCAACTCGGCGGAGGAGGAGGCCAAGTCCTCCTTGGGTGCGGTGCGGATCCCCAGCAACACCCACGGCAGGGCGTCCACCCAGTCTGGGCCCGTGAGCCGAGCCTTCAGGGCAGCTTTCAGCTGGCGGTGAAAGCGTTCCACCAACCCGTTCGACTGTGGATGGTACGCCGTAGTGTGGTGTAGGCTGACACCCAAGAGTCTTGCCATGGCCGACCACAGTTCCGAAGTGAACTGTGGCCCCCGGTCGGATGTAATGTCCAGTGGCACCCCGAACCGGGCGATCCAGTGCGCCGCCAAGGCCCGCGCGCAGGTGGCCGTCGAGGTGTCTGCCAGCGGAATGGCCTCCGGCCACCGCGTGAAGCGATCTACCACCGTGAAGAGGTGGGTCATGCCCCGGGACGGCGGCAGGGGCCCCACGATGTCCACATGAATGTGGTCGAAGCGCTGCCGAGGGACACGAAACTCTTGCAGAGGCGCACGCACGTGTCGCTGGATTTTTGAAGTTTGGCACGGGATGCAGGTGCGTGCCCAGTGTGCGACCTGCTTACGCAGCCCGTGCCACATGAAACGGGAGGATACAAGGGCCACCGTCGCCCGAATGGAGGGGTGAGACAGCCCGTGGAGCACCTCGAATACCCTGCGACGCCAGACGACAGGGACGATGGGCCGAGGCAGGCCAGTGGAGGTGTCGCATAACAGTGTTGTATCCCCGGGGCCACAGACAATGTCCTCCAGCTGCAGGCCGGACACGGCTGTACGATAGGCGGCCATCTCCTCGTCCCCCAGCTGTGCGGCTGCTAGGGCGGAATAGTCGATCCCCCCGGCCATTTGTAGGACGGCGTGGATCGCGGGTCTAGACAGGGCGTCGGCCACCCTGTTGTTTTTTCCTTCCACGAACCGAATCGAGGTGGTGTATTCCGACACATAAGCCAATTGTCTCTGTTGCCGCGCAGACCACGGATCGGAAACCTTTGCGAACGCAAAGGTGAGTGGCTTATGGTCGGTGAACGCGGTGAAGGGTCTCCCCTCTAGGAAGTACCGAAAGTGGCGTACCGCGAGGTAGAGGGCGAGGAGCTCCCGGTCGAACGCGCTGTAATGCCGTTGGGCTCCGCTGAGGTGCCTGCTAAAGAAGGCGAGTGGCCGCCAACACCCGTCGATGTGCTGCTCTAGCACCGCACCAACCGCCACCTCAGAAGCGTCCACGGTCAGGGCGGTTGGGGCATCCTCCTTAGGATGGACGAGCATCGTGGCCCTGGCTAGGGCCTCCTTAGCCTGCTCAAAGGCCGCTCCTGCTTCGTCGTCCCACTCGAGCTCCTTGCGGCGACCAGCCATGAGATGGAAGAGTGGGCGCATAGTTCTGGCCACCGACGGCAGGAAGCGGTGATAGAACGAGACCATCCCAACGAATTCCTGCAGGCCCTTGACAGTGGTCGGTCGGGGGAAACGGCGGACAGCTTCGACCCTGTCCGGAAGAGGTACCACCCCTTGTGGGGTCACCCGATGGCCGAGGAAATCGATGGACGTCACCCCAAAACGGCACTTGGAAGTGTTGATGGACAAACCGTACTCGCTGAGGCGTTTACACAGCTGGCGGAGGTGGGTGCAGTGCTCCTGCTTCGAGCGGCTGGCCACGAGTACGTCGTCCAAATACACAAAGACGAATTCCAGGCCACGGCACACACAGTCCATAAGCCGTTGGAAGGCCTGTGCGGCGTTCTTCAACCCGAACGGCATCCGTAGGAACTCGAATAGGCCGAACGGGGTGATGATGGCAGTCTTGGGGATGTCATCGGGGTGGACCGGGATTTGATTATATCCACGCACAAGATCCACCTTGGAGAACACGGAAGCTCCGGCCAGGTGTGCATTAAAGTCCTGGATGTGCGGAACCGGGTACCTGTCGGGAACGGTCGCGTCATTTAAGCGCCGATAGTCCCCGCACGGTCGCCAACCCCCGTCCGCCTTGGGGACCAAGTGGAGTGGTGACGCCCACGGGCTATCGGAGGGGCGCACGATGCCCATTGACTCCATTTGACGAAACTCCTCTCGAGCTAGACGGAGCTTGTCTGGAGCGAGACGCCGCGCTCGGGCGTGCACGGGTGGGCCGGTGGTGGGGAAGTGATGTTGCACCCCGTGCTTGGGAGCGGAGGAGGAGAAGTGGGTTTCCACAATGTCCGGGAAGTCCGCCAGGATGCGCGCGTACGTCGCATCCACGGACGACAGGTGTCCAACGTTGGGGGAGACCGGCCTCATCGTGCTGGAGTGCACCAGGCGCTGCCGCCTGACATCCACGAGCATGGAATGCGCCCGCAGGAAGTCGGCGCCCAGCAGCGGCTGGGAAACATCGGCGATGATGAACCGCCACGTGAACCAGCTGTCGCCGAAGTTAAGGGCGAGCTGGCAGACCCCGTAAGTGTTGATGGGGCTACCGTTCGCCGCAGTGAGGAGGGGGCCGCTTTTGCCCGTATTGATATCGGCGGTGGAAGGAGGTAGGACGCTCACCTCTGCTCCAGTGTCGACGAGGAACCGACCCCCGGTGCGGCGATCCCGGGCGAACACACGATGGATCTGGCCGGCCGCCGAAGGGATCACTGACGGCCGGCCCTTGCGTTTCCCGGAAAGGCACAGGGTAGGCGACATTGCTTTGCGTTTGGTCCCCAACGACGGTGATAATAGCACCAGCCACTTTTGCTGGTGTCCGGTGGTGGTGCAGACTGGGATGTTCACCAGCGACCTCCGGTGGTCTCCAGCGGTATTGGAGGTGGTGCTGCTTGTGCCGACCACCAGCGACCTCTGGTGGCGTCTGGCTGAATTGTCGGCGGGCCGTGCGAGAAGGACGTGCCGGCACCGGGATGCCCGATGGCGGCCGGATTTCGCCGCGGGGGTCGCCCTGAAACGGGGTCGACGGCGGCCCCAGCTTGCTGTTGGCCTTCCGACGCCGCGGAAAAGACGGCTTGGGCTTCCAGGTCCTCCCGACGGGACATCCAGATTTGGTCAGCGCGCTCTCCCAGCCGCTGCGTGTCGGTGAAGGGATCCTCAGCGAGCTGAGAACGGAGGTCGACCGGGAGCTGCCGCAGGTAGGCCTGCTTAAATAAGAAACAGGGCGGGTGGTTGCCCATAAAGGCGAGCATGTCCTCCAGAAGGGCCGACGGCCGTCGGTCCCCGAGCCCCCCCTGGCTCATAACGCGAGTTGCCCTCTCGGCGTCGCTGAGGCCGAACCTCCTGATAAGGAGTTCCTTAAGGCCCTTATATTTGTCATCCGCGGGGGGGTCATTTAGATAAGGCTTTACTCGCCTTGCTGTCGCCTGGTCCAGGGCGCCGACGACATAGAAGTACTTCGTCAAGTCGACGGTTACCCCTCGCACAGCAAATTGTGCCTCTGCCTGCTGGAACCAGACCTCAGGCTCTTCGGTCCACAGGGTCGGGAGTTTGAGGGCGACGGCCTCGAGGTCGGCAAGACCGAGGGCGGCAGGAACGGGTTGCGCGAGGGCGGCAGGACCGGGTTGTCCATTATTGTTTGACATCACGACGTGTGATGTCCGTCGAGGTCACCAATGTAGTGGCCTGGCGGAGGCCAGAGAAAGGTAAGACGCCGGGCAGTGTTTTGTGAGATTCTTTATTAGGCTGTGAGCTCCTGCCCACAGCGTAGTTCTCCTAGGGAATAGCTACGCCTTCCCTTGGTCTGGCTTTTAACCCCTCTCCCTGTCCGTCACGTAACGAGGGGGCTGACCCAAGGAGTGGCCCGATCCGCCACACTTACAATAATAAATTAAACCTAACAAATATTTGATCCCCCCTCTCCCCCTCTCTCTCTCTCTCCTACTCTCTCCCATTTCTCCCTCTCTCTGCCCTCTCTCTCTGCCCTCTCTCTCACTCTCTCTCACTCCGCCTCCACTCTCTCTCCCCCTCTCTTACTGCCCTCTCTCTTCCACCTCTCTTTCGGTGCCCTGTCTCCCTCCCATCTCTCGCCTCTCGCTCTCACACCTCTCTCTTCCTCGTCCCTTTCCCCTCAACTCTCTCCCCCTCTTATTCCCCTCTCTCACTCTCCCCCCTCCCCCTGTCCTGAAACACCACCACCTATTCAGTGTAGATGTTGACCATCATGGGGACTGGACTCTGGATACGGGGTGGGGTGGGGGATGGTGATATTTCGTGGTTACGGGAGTAAACGACCTTTCTGTTGTCCTCTGGTGGGAACAGGAGGCAAAAGTCGGCCATCTTGAAACAGGCCGAAAACTCGCCCTCCTCTACCTGTTTCACCTTTTCCCTTTTTATTTCAGATGCAGCACGGAAACAGGCCATTCAGCCCACCGAGTCCGTTCCGACCAGAAATCGCCCGTTCACAGATTTATTAATTTAGAGATATAGCGCAGAAACTAACTAATATACCAAACATTCCACACCCTCTCTCTCTCCCCTTCTCTCTCTCACACACTCACCCCATCTCCCTCTCATCCCTTTTGACTAAATATACTAAACTAAATTAAACTATATTAATATTTGATACCCTGCCCCCCTCCACTTTATAATAAAATTTACAATATATTAAGCTAATATTTGTTATCCCCTCTCTCCCCCTCCCCCTCCCTATCTCTCCCTCTCCCTCTCTCTCTCTCTCTCCTCTTTCTCTCCCCCCTCCACTGTATAAGAAAACATTAAAAATAATAAATTAAACAACTAATATTTGATACCCCCTCTCCCCCTCTTTCTACCCTATCACTCTCCCTCTCCACCCTTTCTCTCTCTTTCTCTCTCCCCTCTCTCTCACCCTCTCTCAATCTTTCTCTCACCCTCTCTCTCTCACCCCCTCTCTCTTTCGCTTTTTTATCTCCCCCCTGTGATATCACAGTCAGTGAAAATGGTGAGCAAGAATTAAAGCAGGAACTTTTTCAGATTGGAAAGTGAGCTGAGAAATAGCAAATGGTGTTTGTTGCAGGTAAGTGTGAGGTTTAAATTTTGGGAAGTCAGACCAGGGCATGATCTTCACCGTGAATGATAGTTCGCTGGGGAGTGTTGTAGAGCAGAGGGATCTCAGAACAAAAGTACATAGTTGCAAAAAAAGGGACGTAACAGGGGGATAGGGTGGTGGAGAAGGTTTTTTTGGCCCACTGTCTTCATCAGCCAGTGAATAAAATTTAAAAGTTGGAAAGTTATGTTCAGTTGGACAAGACGTTAGTGAGGACGCACTTGGAGTAATGTGCATATTTTTAGCCACCGTGTTTGGGCAATATGCCACTAATTTGTAAAGAGCGCTGAATATATTATCGAACAAGTTGCCCGGAGACAAGGTTCGGAGCTCGAGGGAAAGGCTGGACACGCCAGGACTTTATTCCATGGAGCTCAGTAGAGAGAGCAGTGATCTCATGGAGGTGCACAGTATCATAGGGAGTGCCATAGTAATAACACTACGACATTTGGACAGGTACATGAGGACACTGGTTAGTGGCCAATTAGTGGGCAATCAGGAGATGAGTGGGCAAAATTAGAGCACGTAGTATAGGGGGCAGTGTATTGACATGGATAGAAAATTGGTTGGCAGATAGGAAACAAAGAGTAGGAATTAATGGGTCCCTTTCGCAATGGCAGGCAGTGACTAATGGGGTACCGCAAGGCTCGGTTCTGGGACCGCAGCCATTTACAATCCATATATAGATGATTTTGATGAAGGAATAAAAAGTAACATAAGCAGATTTGCAGATGACACAAATCTGGGTGGCATGATGAACTGTGAAAAAGATGCTATGAGGATGCAGGGTGACTTGTATAGGTTGGGTGAGTGGGCAGATGCAGTGTAATGTGGATAAATGGGAGGTTATCCACTTTGGTGGCAAGAACAAGAAGGCAGATTATTATCTGAATGGTGTCCGATTATGATAAGGGGAAGTGCAACAAGACCTGGGAATCCTTGTAGATCAGTCACTAAAAGTAAGCATGCAGATATGGCAGGCAGTGAAGAAAGCTAATGGCATGTTAGCCTTCGCAACGAGAGGATTTGAGTACAGGAGCAAAGAGATTCTTCTGCAGTTGTACAGGGCCCTGGTGAGACCACATCTGAGGTATTGTGTGCACATTTGGTCTCCCAATTTGTGGAAGGACATTCTTGCTATTGATGGAATGCAGCGCAGGTTCACGAGGTTAATTCGCAGGATGGCGGGACTGTCATATGATGAAAGAATGGAGCGACTGGGCTTGTATTCACTGGAGTTTAGAAGGATGAGAGGGGACCTTATAGAAACAGATACAATTATTAAGGGATGCAGGAAACATGTTTCCGATGTTGGGGGAGTCCAGAACCAGGTGCCACAGTTTAAGAATCTGGGGTAGGCCATTTAGTACTGAGATGAGGAAAAACTCTTTCACCCAGAGAGTTGTGAAGTAGTGAAATTCTCAGAAAGGCCAGACTGTGAGTGGGAGGGGGAGTTGAAGTGCTCAGCCACCGGGTCTGACATTTCTGTCATGGACCTCCTCCAGTGCCATAGTGAGGCCCACCGGAAATTGGAGAAATAGCACCTCATATTTCGCTTGGGCAGCTTGCAGCCCAGCGGTATGAACATTGACATCTCCAACTTTAGACAGTTCCTCTGTCTCTCTCCTATTCCCCCCTCCCCTTCCCAGTTCTCCCACTGTCTTCCTGTCTCCATCTATATCCTTTCATTGTCCCGCCCCCCTGACATCAGTCTGTAGAAGGGTCTCGACCCGAAGCCTCACCTATTCCCGCGCGGACTAATGTGATACACTCTCTCCCCTTTCACTCTCCGCTTCTCTCTCTCACACTCATCCCATCTCTCTCGCTCCTCTCCTTTGAATAAATAAACTAAACGAAATTAAAGAGCTCTAGGGGCGAGTGGAATCAAAGAATATGGGGAGAAGCAGCCACAGGTTACTGATTGTGGATGATCTGCCATGATCACAATGAATGCGGTGTTGGCACGAAAGGACAAATGGCCTCCTCCTGCACCTATTTTATACGTTTCTATGTTTCTAAACTAATAATAATCTCTCCCCTTTCTCTCCCCCTCCCCCTCACAATAATAAATCAATTCACAATAATAATTCACAAATCATGTCTGACGAATCTTATAGTATTTTTCGAGGATGTAACTAGTAGAGTGGATAAGGGAGAACCAGTCGATGTGTTATATCTGGACTTTCAGAAGGCCTTCGACAAGGTCCCACATAGGAGATTGGTGTACAAACTTAAAGCACACGGTATTGAGGGTTCAGTGTTGAGGTGGATAGAAAATTGATTGGCGGACAGGAAGCAAAGAGTAGGAATAAACGGGTCCTTTTCGGAATGGCAGGCAGTGACTAGTGGGGTACCGCAAGGCTCAGTGCTGGGACCCCAGTTATTTACAGTGTATATTAATGATTTGGACGAGGGAATTGAATGCAACATCTCTAAGTTTGCGGATGACACGAAGCTGGGTGGCAGTGTTAGCTGCGAGAAGGATGCTAGGAGGCTGCAGAGTGACTTGGATAGATTAGGCGAGTGGGCAAATGCATGGCAGATGCAATATAATGTGGATAAATGTGAGGTTATCCACTTTGGCGGCAAGAACAGGAAAGCAGAGTATTACCTGAATGGTGAACGATTAGGAGAAGGGGAGATGCAACGTGACCTGGGTGTCATGGTGCACCAGTCATTGAAAGCAAGCATGCAGGTGCAGCAGGCAGTGAAGAAAGCGAATGGTATGTTGGCATTCATAGCAAGAGGATTTGAGTTTAGGAGCAGGGAGGTTCTGCTGCAGTTGTACAGGGCCTTGGTGAGACCGCACCTGGAGTATTGTGTATATTTTGGTCTCCTAACCTGAGGAAAGACGTTCTTGCCTTAGAGGGAGTACAGAGAAGGTTTATCAGATTGATCCCTGGGATGGCGGGACTTACATATGAGGAGAGACTGGATAGACTGGGCTTGTACTCGCTGGAATTTAGAAGACTGAGGGGGGATCTTATAGAAACATATAAAATTCTTAAGGGGTTGGAGAGGCTAGATGCGGCAAGATTGTTCCCGATGTTGGGGGAGTCCGGAACCAGGGGTCACAGCTTAAGGATAAGGGGGAAGTCTTTTGGACGGAGATGAGAAAACATTTCTTCACACAGAGAGTGGTGAGTCTGTGGAATTCTCTGCCACAGAAGGTAGTTGAGGCCAGTTCATTGGCTATATTTAAGAGAGAGTTAGATGTGGCCCTTTTTGCTAAAGCGATCATGGGGTATGGAGAGAAGGCAGGTAAAGGCTACTGAGCTGGATGATCAGCCATGATCATATTGAATGGCGGTGCAAGCTCGATGGGCCGAATGGCCTACTCCTGCACCTATTTTCTATGTTTCTATGTTTCTAAACTACACGAATATTTGATATTCTTTCTCGCATTCCATTTTATAATAAATTCTACAATAAATTAAACGAATATTTGTTACCCACTCTGTCTCCCTCCCCTTCCTCCCCCTCACTCTCTTTCCCCTCTTACTCTACTTCTTTTTCCTCCCCCCCCCATTTTATAAGACTACATTTGCACTAATCATTTAAACGAAACTAATATTTGATACCATTCCCCGCTTTCTCTCTCCCCACTCACCCCTTCCCTCCCTCTCCCGACCTTTCCTCTCTCTCTCCCTCTCTCTGCCATCTCCCTCTCTCCCTTTTCTCCCGTCTCTCTCTCTTCCCCAATCTCCCCGCCTCTCTCTCTTCCCCACCCCATTTCTCTTTCTCCTCTCTTTTGACTAAATAAAATAAACTAAGTTAAAATAAAAACTAAACTCTCCCCTCTCTACTTCTTCTCTCTTCCCCCTCTATCTCACCTCTCTCTCTCTCACTTCCCCTCTCTGTCCTCCCTCTCTTTCCCCTTCTCTCTCATCATTCTCTATCCCTTCCTTCAGTCTCTCCCCTCTCTTTCTTTCTCCTCTCTCCCCCTTTCTCTCTCCCCCTCTCCACTTCATTTTCATAAATTTACAATGATAAACTAAACTAATATTTGATACCATGACCACCCCTCCACTTAAGAACAAAATTTACAATATATTGAGCTAATATTTATTACTTCCTCTC
The DNA here is from genome assembly GCF_053455715.1 of Rhinoraja longicauda. Lineage (NCBI taxonomy): Eukaryota > Metazoa > Chordata > Chondrichthyes > Rajiformes > Arhynchobatidae > Rhinoraja > Rhinoraja longicauda. The sequence continues at coordinate 9,616 of NW_027602534.1, forward strand.
TCTCCCTCCACTTCCCTCTCTCTCTCTCTCTCTCTCCCTCTTTCTCTCCCCCGCGCACTATATAAGAATACATTTAAAAGTCACAGCGTCATGGAGTCATGCAGCACGGAAATATCCAGCCCAACTAGCCCACTCCAATGCAACTTGCCCCTTCTATCCCAGTGCCACCTGCCCGCGTTTGCCCCATATCCCTCTCAACCCGTCCCATCCACGTACAGGAGATGTTGAATCAGTATGGATAGAAATGAGAAATTGTAAGGGTAAAAAGACCCTAATGGGAGTTATCTATAGGCCCCCAAACAGTAGCCTCGACATAGGGTGCAAGTTGAATCAGGAGATAAAATTGGCGTGTCAAAAATGTAATGCTACGCTGGTTATGGGAGATTTCAACATGCAGGTAGACTGGGAAAATCAGATTGGAAATGGACCCCAGGAAAGAGAGTTTGTAGAGTGCCTTCGAGATGGATTCTTAGAACAGCTTGTACTGGAGCCTACCAGGGAGAAGGCAATTCTGGATTTAGTGTTGTGTAATGATTCTGATCTGATAAGGGGACTAGAGGTAAAAGAGCCATTAGGAGGCAGTGATCACAACATGATAAGTTTTACTCTGCAAATGGAAAGGCAGAAGGGAAAATCGGAAGTGTCGGTATTACAGTATAGCAAAGGGGATTACAGAGGCATGAGGCAGGAGCTGGCCAAAATTGACTGGAAGGAGGCCCTAGCAGGGAAGACGGTAGAACAACAATGGCAGGTATTCCTGGGAATAATGCAGAGGTTGCAGGATCAATTTATTCCAAAGAGGTGGAAAGACTCTAAGGGGAGTAAGAGACACCTGTGACTGACAAGGGAAGTCAGGGACAGCATAAAAATTAAGGAGAGGAAGTATAACATAGCAAAGAAGAGTGGGAAGACAGAGGATTGGGACTCTTTTAAAGAGCAACAAAAGTTAACTAAAAAGGCAATACGGGGAGAAAAGATGAGGTACGAGGGTAAACTAGCCAATAATATAAAGGAGGATAGCAAATGTTTTTTTAGGTACGTGAAGAGGAAAAAAATAGTCAAGGCAAATGTGGGTCCCTTGAAGACAGAAGCAGGGGAATTTATTATGGGGAACAAAGAAATGGCAGACGAGTTAAACCGTTACTTTGGATCTGTCTTCACTGAGGAAGATACACACAATCTCCCAAATGTTCTAGGGGCCGGAGAACCTAGGGTGATGGAGGAACTGAAGGAAATCCACATTAGGCAGGAAATGGTTTTGGGTAGACTGATGGGACTGAAGGCTGATAAATCCCCAGGGCCTGATGGTCTGCATCCCAGAGTACTTAAGGAGGTGGCTCTAGAAATAGTGGAAGCATTGGAGATCATTTTTCAATGTTCTATAGATTCAGGATCAGTTCCTGTGGATTAGAGGATAGCAAATGTTATCCCACTTTTTAAGAAAGGAGGGAGAGAGAAAGCGGGTAATTATAGACCAGTTAGTCTGACATCAGTGGTGGGGAAGATGCTGGAGTCAATTATAAAAGATGAAATTGCTGAGCATTTGGATAGCAGTAACGGGATCATTCCGAGTCAGCATGGATTTACGAAGGGGAAATCATGCTTGACAAATCTACTGGAATTTTTTGAGGATGTAACTAGGAAAATTGACAAGGGAGAGTCAGTGGATGTGGTGTACCTAGACTTTCAGAAAGCCTTCGACAAGGTCCCACATAGGAGATTAGTGGGCAAAATTAGGGCACATGGTATTGGGGGTAGGGTACTGACATGGATAGAAAATTGGTTGACAGACAGAAAGCAAAGAGTGGGGATAAATGGGTCCCTTTGGGAATGGCAGGCAGTGACCAGTGGGGTACCGCAAGGTTCGGTGCTGGGACCCCAGCTATTTACGATATATATTAATGACTTAGACGAAGGGATTAAAAGTACCATTAGCAAATTTGCAGATGATACTAAGTTGGGGGGTAGTGTGAATTGTGAGGAAGATGCAATAAGGCTGCAGGGTGACTTGGACAGGTTGTGTGAGTGGGCGGATACATGGCAGATGCAGTTTAATGTAGATCAGTGTGTGGTTATTCACTTTGGAAGTAAGAATAGAAAGGCAGATTATTATCTGAATGGTGTCAAGTTAGGAGGAGGGGGAGTTCAACGAGATCTGGGTGTCCTAGTGCATCAGTCAATGAAAGGAAGCATGCAGGTACAGCAGGCAGTGAAGAAAGCCAATGGAATGTTGGCCTTCGTAACAAGAGGAGTTGAGTATAGGAGCAAAGAGGTCCTTCTACAGTTGTACCGGGCCCTGGTGAGACCGCACCTGGAGTACTGTGTGCAGTTTTGGTCTCCAAATTTGAGGAAGGATATTCTTGCTATGGAGGGCGTGCAGCGTAGGTTCACTAGGTTAATTCCCGGAATCGCGGGACTGTCGTATGTTGAAAGGCTGGAGCGATTGTGCTTGTATACACTGGAATTTAGAAGGATGAGGGGGGATCTTATTGAAACATATAAAATAATTAGGGGATTGGACACATTCGAGGCAGATAACATGTTCCCAATGTTGGGGGAGTCCAGAACAAGGGGCCACAGTTTAAGAATAAGGGGTAGGCCATTTAGAACGGAGATGAGGAAGAACTTTTTCAGTCAGAGGGTGGTGAAGGTGTGGAATTCTCTGCCTCAGAAGGCAGTGGAGGCCAGTTCGTTGGATGCTTTCAAGAGAGAGCTGGATAGAGCTCTTAAGGATAGCGGAGTGAGGGGGTATGGGGAGAAGGCAGGAACGGGGTACTGATTGAGAGTGATCAACCATGATCGCATTGAATGGCGGTGCTGGCTCGAAGGGCTGAATGGCCTACTCCTGCACCTATTGTCTATTGTCTATTGTCTATTGTTCATTGGTCAAGGAGTGGTGGTCTGTCGCAGGGATTGGTGCTGCGCTCATTGTTGTTTGTCATCTGTGTCAATGAGTTCCCTGAGAATGTAACGGACTAATGTAAAAGTTTGCAGTTGACACTAAAGTAGGCGGTGTCACAGGCATTGAAAATGGTTGGCAAGGATTAAGTAGGAACTTTTTCAAATTGGAAAGTCGCCTGAGAAATTTCAAATAGTGTTTCTTGCAGATGTGTGAGATTTTAAATTAGGGAAGACAAGCCAGGGCATGAACTTCACCGTGAATGGTAGTTAGCTGGGTAGTGTTGGAGAGCAGAGGGATCTCAGAATAAAAGTACATTGTTGTAAGAAAAGGGACGTAACAGGGGGATAGGGTGGTGGAGAAGGTTTTTTTGGCGCACTGTCTTCATCAGCCAGTGAATAAAATGTAAAAGTTAGAAAGTTATGTTCAGATAGACAAGACGTTGGTGAGGACGCACTTGGAGTAACGTGTATAATCTTACGTCACCATGTTTAGGAAATGTGCCACATATTTGCAAAGAGTGAAGAAAATATTTTCCAACACGTTGCCAGAAAACAAGGGTCGGAGTTACAGGGAAATGTTGGGCTCGCCAGGACTTTATTCCATTGAGCGCAGCAGGCAGTGCAGTGACCTCATAGAGGTGGACAGTGTCATAGGTAGCGTCATAATGGGAACACAAAGACATTTGGACAGGTACATGAGGGGAATGGTTTAGAGGGAGATGATCCATATGCCGGCAAATGGGAATAGTTCAGATGAACTAAAATGCACCATCCCTCCCCATGAAACACGGCAACCTTTGTCTCAAAATTTGCGCCAGGTACAGCACTAACAGACAAACTGCTTTTAAATGGCCCTTGGATATTTTATTACCACTGAACTCTAACCTTGAAATCAAGGAAATTAAACATCGATAGATGTCCACTCTTCTCAAAGATGCAGATGAAGCAGAAAACATTATAATTGCCTGTCACATACATTGGTGATTTTTAATAACAGTCCCTGATCATTGAAGTGTTTATTTCAGTTTCTACGAGTGGCAGGTTTGCACTGCATGATGGAAGATATGCTCTTGATAAATGTGACATAAATATGACTTGATAAATAAGCACATAAATGAAGTCTGTGTGTGTGGCAGCTTTCTATGTGCCGCTGTGTGGACTGCCCAGACGGATGAGTTGGTCACTTACTCTCAGACCGACCTTACTGTCTGGTCTGTGGGTTTGAATTCACATCAACCTGTCAGCTGGTCTGAAGTGGTTCACCACAAAATGAACTGCAGGTTGAACAGAGCCACAGCTAGTGTTCACCGGCTGGAACTAATATTCCCCACTGGGCGAAGTACACAGCACAGTTAACCAACTCCCCCTTTCTCATATCTGAAGCTGCATTTTAATTTTCAGCATTATGTGTATGCCGGAGAGAGTTAATTCGCATTTCTAACCTGTGTTAATTAAGAAGAAAATAACAAGTTAACGTATCTTAAGCTGCCGTGTTTACCAGCGCGGATAGAGCAGCAAGATGGAATTAGTGCTCATTAAAGTTTAGATTAGTTATGGATATTGAACCTGCGTTAACCCTTTAGAGTCGAACATTTGAATTAAAAAGAAGGGATTCTTTGAGATGTGGGAAAAATGGATCGTTTATTTGAGCCATGACACGAACTAGATAAATGCAAAGCTAGATATTGGAAGATTGTGTTATATAGAACGAGATGGTATGTTTGTGCGAATATTGAAATATCTCCAGATAACCAATCATTGTTACTTTTTTATATTTTATTTGGTAAGTGTACCACACTGTCGTATTCAAACGTGTTTATTTATTTATCTATTTAGTTTATTTATTTATTTCTGATGATTTTCTTATTTTATTTTATTTATTTCGATGGTGTTGTACTGTTTTGTATATATCTCTGTGAAAAATCAATAAAAACTGAAGAGAAAAAAAGAAAGGATTCTTTATTTTACATCGTATCAAATGTAAAACATCGGGGTCAGATTTAATGTGATCATGTCACTGCTTATCCAGACCCATCACTGACCACACTGATAATGTCACTGCTTATCCAGAGAGAGAGAGAGAGAGAGAGAGAGCGAGGAGTGTGGGGAGAAAGAGGGGAGGATTGTGGACGGAAAGGGAGGTGAAAGGGGGGTGAAAGGGGAGGAGTGGAAAGGAGGAGGATTGTGGGGAGAGTGAGCGGAGCGAAGGGGAGAGGTGGAGGGGAGGGAGCAATGTGACGGGGAGAGAAGAAGCGGGCAAATATTGAGCGACGTGGGGAGAGCAGGAGGGGGAGAAATGGGGTGGGGAGGTGTGGGGAGACGGATGGTTGGAGGAGAGGGAGAGAGGGGCCGTGGGAGAAGGGGGGAGAGGTATTGTGGGGATAGAGACGATGAGTGGGTAGAGAGGTTTGGTGGAGTGAGAGGGGGGCGAGAGAGACCCGGAGTGTGGGGAGAGAAGGGGAGCAGTGAGAAGCGGAAGATCTGGAGGATGAGAGGGAGGAAGCAGAGGGGAGAGAGAGAGAGGAGTGGGATGGAGAGAGATGGTGGAGTGGGGGGGAAGTGGAGCTGTGTGCAGTGAGGGGGTCTTGTGTCGTGAGAAAGATTGGCAATAAAAGTGTTTTTATTTCTGGTTGGCTTCCAGCGACTAGCGGAGTTCCGCAGGGGTCGGTGCTGGGGCCGCAACTCTTCACCTTGTATATTCATGGTTTTGACGAGGGGATTGAAGGCTTTGTGTTCATGTTTGCGGATGAGACGAAAACAAGTGGAAAGGCAGGTAGTGTAGAGAAAGCAAGGACTTGGGAGAAGGACTTGGACAGGTTGGGAGAGTGGGCAGAGAAGTGGCAGAAGGAATATAGTGTAGCACAATGTGCAATCGTGCAGTTTGGTGGTAGGAATTAAGACGTAGACTATTTTCCAAATGGGGAGAGTATCCAGAAATCGGAGGTGCAAAGGGATTTGGGCGTGCTGGTGCAATATTCCCAAAAAGTTAATCTGCAAATCGATTCAGTAGCAAAGAAAACAAATTCGATGCCAGCATTTAGTTCAAGAATGTTTGTACAGTATACAGAAGCAATGATGCAATTTTGAGGCTCTATAAGGCGCTGGTAAGACAGCATTTGGATTATTGCGAGCAATTATGGGCCCCATATATAAGCAAGGATGTGCTGGGTCTAAACAGGGTCCAGAGTAGGTTTACGAGAATGATCATAGGAATGAGTAGGTTAACCTATGATGAGCATTTGTCAGCACTGGGCCTGTACTTGCTGGAGATAAGATGAATGCGGGGGGACCTCATTGAAACATCCGGAATAGTTTAAGGCTTGGACAGAGTGGATGTAGAAAGGATGTTTCCACTATTGGAAACAATAATGCAGAAGTTGCAGGATCAATTTATCCCAAAGAGGAGGAAAGATTCCAAGGGGAGTAAGAGACACCCGTGGCTGACAAGGGAAGTCAAGGACAGCATAAAAATAAAAGAGCAGAAATACAACAAAGTAAAGAAGCGTGGGAAGCCAGAGGATTGGGACTCTTTTAAAAAGCAACAGAAGACGACTAAGAAGGCAATACGGGGAGAAAAGATGAGGTACGAGGGTAAACTAGCCAATGATATAAAGGAGGATAGTAAAAGTTTTTTTAGGTATGTGAAGAGGTAAACAATAGTCAAGGCAAATGTGGGTCCCTTGAAGACAGAAGCTGGGGAATTTATTATGGGAAACAAGGAAATGGCAGACGAGTTGAACCGGTACTTTGGATCTGTCTTCACTAAGGAAGATACAAGCAATCTTCCAGATGTTCTAGTGGCCAGAGATCCTAGGGTGACGGAGGAACTGAAGGAAATCCACATTAGGCAGGAAATGGTGTTGGGTAGACTGATTGGACTGAAGGCTGATAAATCCCCAGGGCCTGATGGTCTGCATCCCAGAGTACTTAAGGAGGTGGCGCTAGAAATTGTGGACGCATTGGTGATCATTTTCCAATGTTCTATAGATTCAGGATCAGTTCCTGTGGATTGGAGGGTAGCTAATGTTGTCCCGCTTTTTAAGAAAGGAGGCAGAGAGAAAACGGGAAATTGTAGACCAGTTAGTCTGACATCAGTGGTGGGGAAGATGCTGGAGTCAATTATAAAAGACGAAATTGCGGAGCATTTGGATAGCAGTAACAGGATTGTTCCGAGTCAGCATGGATTTACGAAGGGGAAATCATGCTTGACTAATCTTCTGCAATTCTTTGAGGATGTAACTAGGAAAATTGACAGGGGAGAGCCGGTGGATGTGGTGTACCTTGACTTCCAGAAAGCTTTTGACAAGGTTCCACATAGGAGATTATTGGGCAAAATTAGAGCACATGGTATTGGAAATAGGGTACTGACATGGATAGAAAATTTGTTTACAGACAGAAAGCAAAGAGTGGGGATAAATGTGTCCCTTTCAGAATGGCAGGCAGTGACTAATGGGGTACTGCAAGGCTCGGTGCTGGGACCGCAGCTAATTACAATATACATCAATGACATGGATGAAGAGATTAAAAGTACCATTAGCAAATTTGCAGACGATACAAAGCTGGGTGGTAGGTTGAACTGTGAGGAAGATGCTATGGGGTTGCAGCGTGACTTGGACAGGTTGTGTGAGTGGGCGGATGCATGGAAGATTCAGTTTAATGTGGATAAGTGTGAGGTTATCCACTTTGGTGGTAAGAACAGGAAGGCAGAGTATTATCTGAATGGTGTCAAGTTAGGAACAGGGGACGTACAACGAGATCTGGGTGTCCTAGTGCGTCAGTCACTGAAAGGAAGCATGCAGGTACAGCAGCCAGTGAAGAAAGCCAATGGACTGTTGGCCTTCATAACAAGAGGAGTTGAGTATAGGAGCAAAGAGGTCCTTCTGCAGTTGTACAGGGCCCTAGTGAGACCGCACCTGGAGTACTAGGCTTATATACACTGGAATTTAGAAGGATGAGAGGAGATCTTATCGAAACGTATAAGATTATTAAGGGGTTGGACACGTTACAGGCAGGAAACATGTTCCCAATGTTGGGGGAGTCCAGAACAAGGGGCCACAGTTTAATTAAGGGGTAGGCCATTTAGAACTGAGATGAGGAAAAATAATTTCAGTCAGAGAGTTGTGAATCTGTGATTTCTCTGCCTCAGAAGGCAGTGGAGGCCAATTCTCTGAATGCATTCAAGAGAGAGCTAGATATAGCTCTTAAGGATAGCGGAGTCAGGGGGTATGGGGAGAAGGCAGGAACGGGGTACTGATTGAGAATGATCAGCCATGATCACATTGAATGGCGGTGCTGGCTCGAAGGGCCGATTGGCCTCCTCCTGGCCTCCTCCTGCACCTATTGTCTATTGTCTAGCTAGAGACATAGGCAGCTCCCTCTCTCGCGAGGCCCACAGATGGAGATCTAGCTATACCTAGCTTTGTAGATAGCTACCTAGCAAATTAATTGCCAGATAGATCACTCATAATGGCTATATATCTAAATGACTGGATGACTAGATGCCTAAATGGCTATCTGGCGAGACGGATGAAAGGCTAGTTGGCTACTTGACTAATTGACCAGCTGGGAAGCTGGCTGGTTGGGTAGATGGCGAGCTGAGTAACGCCAGATGGGTGGGTAGTCAGATAACGAGATGGCTTGATGAGTAGATGGCTAGAAGGATTGTTGGCCAGCTGGCTACATAGTTAGATAGATAGATAGCTATGCAGCTGGCTAGATAGATAACTACATGGCTAAATAGCTAGATAGTTGGATAGCAATAGGAGATATGTAAATCGCTAGATGGCCAGATTAAGAAATAAATAGATAGATTGATTCTCACAGAGACAAGTGGATGGATAGCTCCGTAATTAGATCACTGGATAGCTAGTTAGACTGCGAGCTATATAGCTGAATAGCTGGATAGTTGGATTCCTAGCCAACGGGGTAGATAACTGGGGAGATATCTAAATATATAGCTCGCTAGATAGTAAGATAGCTACCTAGGTAAATAGTTAGAAGTGTGCATAGCTAGGTGGCTAGCTCGATAGAGAGATAGATAGCATGCTATCTAGTTAGAGAGATAGCTATTTAGCCTGTTAACTATACAGCTGGACAGCTGGATGGATAGTCAAATTGATAGGTTGCTGGATCCCTAAATAGGCGGAAAGCTGCTTTACTAGTTAGCATGACAGCCAAATAGCTGGATATCAAGTTATGTAGATTGATAGCCAGCGGGAAAGACAGCCAGAGAGCGTGTTAGCTCGCAACATCGGGAGTTCGCAGGTCCCTGGCTGGCGACCGGCTTTGGGGAGCTCCAGCCGTAGCAGCTTCGACTGCCCCGAAGCGCGAGGTACGATCGACCCGCCCGCAGGCCCTTCATCGCCCTGCGTGGCTCGGCCGCAGCACTTTCCATCGCCCGGTGGGGGCTCAGGACTTTCATCGGCCTGCTCGGCTCGGCCCTGGGACTTTCCATCGCCCGGTGGGGGCTCAGGACTTTCATCGGCCTGCTCAGCTCGGCCCTGGGACTTTCCATCGCCCGGTGGGGGCTCAGGACTTTCATCGGCCTGCTCGGCTCGGCCCTGGGACTTTCCATCGCCCGGTGGGGGCTTCAAAAAGTTGGGAGCCTCGATCACCTCGTGGCACCACGGGAGAAGAACGAGGAGGAGATAAGACTTTGCCTTCCATCACAGTGAGGGTGTGCCTAGAGCAATCACTGTGATGGCTGTTTGTGTAAAAATTATATCTGTGTGTCTTGTGCTTTTTGATGTCTACTGCCGGACCCTGACGTGAGAGGACGCTGGCGTTGTGTCTTCGCCGCTTTTCCGTCAGGATAGTTTGTCTGTTTGTTTCTATGTTCATTGTTTTTGTAAAGCGCTTTTAGCACCCGATAAGGCGCTATAAAAAATGAATGAATTATTATTATTATTATTATTACATAGCTAAATAGCTGCATTGCTAGATAGCTTGAACGTTAGATAGATGGGTGGCGAGATAGCTGGATCTCTGCACAGCAAAATAGTTAGGTAGTTTTGTAGGCAACTCTTTGTGGGGTGCCCTCTCTCGCTCACTCGCTTTCTGGCGGCCGCGTGAAAGGGAGAACGAGAGAGTCCTAGTTGGATCCAGCTAGATAGGTGCTAAATCTCTGTAAAACTCACTTGCTATCTGTCTACTGAGCCATCTACTGGTGTGGCTGGCTAGATGCCTACCTCACTAGCCATCTAGCAAAGCTCTACCAAGCTAAACCGCTATCTGACCGTCAAAGTGGTTGGCAAACAATCTACTAATCTAGTTGTCTATCTATCTAGCCATCAGTCTCGTTAGCAACCTAGCTATGTAGTTACCAAAATATCTAACTCTGTAGCTATCAATCCAGCTATCTCGAGAGCTACATTGCTAGCCAGCAGGATAGACTGTCAGACAGCCTGTGAGCTATCTCGATAGCAAGATAGCGAACTACCTAGATAGCTATCTACATGCAATGCTAGACAGCTAGAAAGCTGGATATCTGTATGGCGAGATAGTTGGATATATTGATAGTAAGATAGGTAGTTCTCTATCTAGGCAGCTATTTGAAGGGTGCGCTCTCTCTTTCTCATCCTCTGTGGGCCTCGTGAGAGAGGGAGATCTTGTTAGATCCAGCTAGATAGACAGCTACCTAGCACGTGAGATACCTGGATAGTTAGGAAAATAAATGCAGATGCTGGTACAAATCGAAGGTTTCACCAAATGCTGGTTTAAATCAGCAGGTCAGGCAGCATATCGGAGAGAGGGAATGGTTGACCCGATACGTCACCCATTCCCGCTCCTAGATGCTGTCTGACCTGCTGGGTTTCTCCAGCATTTTGTGATAGCTAGCTAAACGGTTAGATCGCTAAATAGATGGTTATACGTACAGATGACTGGATGGCAAGATCGCTTGAAAGGTAGATGGCTATTTGGCGAGACGGTTAGAAGGCTAGTTGGGGAGAGGTAAAGGGACAGGCGTTGGTCGAGGGGAGAAGTAAAGGGACAGATGTTGGTCGAGTGGGGAGTTAAAGGGACAGGTGCTTGAGGGGCGAGTCCCTTTACCTCCCCAATCAACTCCATCCAAGGACCCGAACAGTCTTTCCAGGTGAGGCAGAGATTCACCTGCACCTCCTCCAACGTCATCAACTGTATCCGCTGTTCGAAGTGTCAACCTCTCTCCATCGGCGACACCAAGCGCAGGCTCGGCGATCGTTTCGCTGAACACCTCCGCTCAGTCAGTCTCAACCAACCTGATTTTCCGGTGGCTCAGCATTTCAACTCCCCCTCCCATTACCAATCTAACCTTTCTGTCATGGGCCTCCTCCATTGTCAGAGTGAGGACCAGCGCAAATTGGAGGAACATCACCTCATATTTCGCTTGGGTAGTTTACACCTCTGCGGTATCAACATTGACTTGTCTAACTTCAGATAGTCCCTGCTTTCCCTCTAAATCCACCCCCCCCTTCCCAGTTCTCCCACCAGTCTTCCTATCTCCGCCTGTATCCTATCTTTTTCCGGCTCCATCCGCTGACATCAGTCTGAAGGGCTCGACCCGAAACGTCACCCATTCATTCTCTCCTGAGATGCTGCCTGACCCGCTGAGTTACTCCAGCATTTTGTCTACCTTAGCTAGATAGCTAGTCAGGTAGATATATAACTATATTAATAGCTACAGATCGAGATGGCTAGATAGACACATAGCTAGACAGCTAGACAGCTAGATGGCTAGAGAGCTAGACAGCTAGAGAGCTAGAGAGCTAGCGTGGCTTTTCGCAATTAGCTGGATAAAGAGATGGCTAGACTGCGTCGGGAATCGCATTTCTGCGCACATTTTCTCATGGCATTTGTAAAGGTGTTGACGTCGTCGTTCGGGTCAATTGTCAAATCCTTGAATAGCGACCAGTGTTAGAGCTCTAGGGTCAAGCGGAATCATGGATTTGTAGAGAAGGCAGGCACAGGTTACTGATTGTGCATGATCAGCCATGATTACAGTGTATGGCGGTGCTGGCTCGAAGGGCCAAAGGGCATCCTCCTGCACCTATTTTCTAAGCTTTCTATGTCTTTAGACTCCGCCCAATCCCGGAGTCAGTAATTAGTTCATAAGTTCATACGTCATTTGAGTAAGTCACTAGGCTCACCGAGTCTGATCCGCCATTCGATCATGGCTGCCCTATCTTTCCCACTAAAACCCAACCGCAACTTTGACACTTACTAATCACGGACCTGTCAGTCCCCAATTTAAAAACCTGTTAATGCCCCAATGACGGCCTCCAGAGGCGTCTGTGGCAGCATTCCCCAGATTCATCACCCTTTGACTAGCTTCAGAATAAAAGGACGTACATTTAAAATGAGATGATGAGAGATTTATTTCGTAAGAAGGTGGTAAATCTTTGGAATTCTGCCACAGATAGCTGTAGAAACCGTCATTGGGTATTTTAAAATCGGAGCTGGACATGGTCGTGATTCATAAGAGTGTCGACAATTACGGGGAGGCGGCAGGAGAATGGAGTTGATTGGGAACGATAGGTGATCCATGATAGAATGCCGGAGTGGACTCGATGGGCCTTGGTGCACTAACTCTGCTGCTATGACTTTTGTACCCAGTGTTCTTTTTTAACAGTGCACTGCAGCATCCTCACACAGCGCACCCCAGTGGATGTACAGTGGCAATAGACTGTCACATCGCTCTCCCCTGGATGAACATCAGCAGCACACGGCAACATCCACACACAGCGCACCCCAGTGGATGTACAGTAGCAATGGACTGTCACACCGCTCTCCTGTGGATGAACACCAGCAGCACACGGCAACATCCACACACAGCGCACCTCAGTGCATGTACAGTGGCAATATACTGTAATGGCGCCCTCCCCTGGATGAACATCAGCAGCACACGGCAACATCCACACACAGCGCACTTCAGTACATGGACAGTGGAAATATACTGTCATGGCACCCTTCCGTGGATGAACATCAGCATGAACATCAGCAGAACATCAGCAGTACACATCAGCAGAACATCAGCAGTACACATCGAGGCACAACAGCCCTCACTGTCTGTACAATATAAGTGCATCGCAGCATCAGCATTGCTTATGATGGACCTTGAGTTCCCAATGCGAAACACGCAAATCGTGGTAGTACGTTTAGAGTCATAAATAAGCCGCGTAGAATGCTTGCTATAGTTGACCGAGTCATTGAATATGAGTCAGATGTCAATATTCAACTTTAGAGAACTTTACTTCGGCCACTTTTGCAGCATTGTGTACAGACAGTTATGTTCGCTCTCGTTCACGAAGGATATGGGCGCTTCGGAAATCGTGTTCAAGACGTTTACAAGAACATCGCCTGGAGCTTATGAACAATCAGACGTCGGACTGATTCATCGGAGTTCGGGCAGTAACCTGATAGATCGATAGCAAATTATGAGAGGCAAAGATATGGTAAACAGTCAGAACATTCCTCGCAAGATGGAAATATCAAGTATTGAAGGCCACCCCTTTATGGTGAAAGGGATAAAGTTTAAACGAGGTGTGCGGGGAAAGCAAGGGGCAGTGTGTGCATCGGAGGTCTGCATTGGGTGATAAGGAATAGGAGTAGAATTAGACCATTCGGCTAATCGTCTTATCCGCCAATCTTTTGCCCTCCAAACCCCATTCTCCTGCCTTCTCCCCATAACTTCTGATACCTGTATTAATTAAGAATCTTTCTGTCTACGCCTTTAAATATCCACTGACGTGACCTACACACCCTGTTGTGGCAAATAATTCCACAAATTCATCACCTTCTGACTAATTAAATTTCTGCGCATCTTCAAAAGAGAACGTAGATGCATTCTGAGGAAATGATCTCTTGTCCGAGACGCTCCCACAAGTGGAAACATACTTTCCACATCCACTGGATTTAACCAATTCACATATCTGTATGTTTCAATGAGGTCCACCCTCATACTTCTAAACTCCGAGTGCAAGCCGGGAGCCGACCTAACCCTCGCCATAGGTTAACTTATTGCTGGGATCATTCCTGTAAACCTCCTCTGGAACCTCTCCAGAGCCAGCACACCTTTCCTCTGATATGGTGCCCAGAATTGCTCACAATATTCCAAATGCGGCCTTCCCAGCGCCTTGTATCGCCTCAACATTACATCCGTGTTTCTGTATACAAGTCCTCTTGAAATAAATGCAAGCACTGAGTTTGCTTCCATTAGACATTAGAACAATAGACAATAGGTGCAGGAGTAGGCCATTTGGCCATTCGAGCCAGCACCACCATTCCATGTGATCATGGCTGATCATTCTCACCGATTCAACTTGCAGGTAAAAAAATTGGGAATAATAATAATAATAATAATAATAATAATAATAATAATAATAATAATAATAATAATAATAATAATAATAATAATAATAATAATAATAATAATAATAATAATAATAATAATAATAATAATAATAATAATAATAATAATAATAATAATAATAATAATAATAATAATAATAATAATAATAATAATAATAATAATAATAAACATTTATTTTTTATAGCGCTTTTCCAAATGCTCAAAGACGCTTTACAAAACAGTCAAGACATAAAAACAAACAAACGAACAAAAGATTTGTCCTGACGGAGAAGCGGCGAACAAACAGCGCCAGCGTCCTCACACGTCAGGTCCGGCAGTAGACAATAAAGAACACAAGACACACAATTACAATTTTAACACAAACAGCCATCACAGTGATTGCTCCAGGCACACCCTCACTGTGATGGAAGGCAAAGAAAAGTCTTATCTCCTCCTCATTCTTCTCCCGTGGTGCCACGAGGCGATCGAGGCACTCGACTTTTGAAGCCCCCACCGGGCGATAGAAAGTCCCAGCGCCGAGCCGAGCAGGCCGATGAAGGTTCTGAGCCCCCACCCGGCGATGGAAAGTCCCAGGCCGAGCCGAGCAGGCCGATGAAGGTCCTAAGCCCCCACCGAGTGATGGGAAGTGCCGCGGCCAGGCCACGCAGGGCGACGAGGGCCCTGCGAGCGGGTCGATCAAACATCGCGCTTCGGGGCGGTCGATGCTGCTGCGGCTGGAGCTCCCGAAAGCCGGTCGCCAGCCAGGGACCTGCGAACTCCAGATGTTGCGGTCTGCAGGGCCCACGGCCGAAGCTTCCGAGATGGCAAGTCCAGGCCCCGCGACCGAAGTCTTCAAGGTCGATCCTAGCTGGAGGCCGCCGACTCCACGGTGTTAGGCCGTAGCACGAACGGAGATACGACACGATAACCAGCACTCCCAAGTCCCTTTGCACTTTCGATTTATGGGTTATTTCCCCACTTAGACAATAGTCTACGCCATTATTCATACTACCAAAATGCAGTACTCCGCACTTTGCTACACTATATTCCATCTGCCACTTCTCTGCCCATTCCCCAACATGTCCAAGTCCTTCTGCGGAGTCCATGCTTTCTCTAAACTACCTGCCCTTCCACCTCTTTTCGTAACATCCGCAAACTTGGCCACAAAGCCTTCAATCCCCTCGTCCAAATCATAATATAAAACGTGGAGTAGCGGACAAATACCAATCCTTGAAGATCTCCACTATTTACTGTTGGCCAACGAGAAAAAAATCCCCCTTTATTGCCACTCTTTGTCTTCTGCCATCCAGCCAACCAGTTATCCATGCTGGTATCTGCCCTTTGACAGCGTGGGCTCTCATCTTCATAAGCAGCCATCTTGTGACACCTTATCAAAGGCTTTCTGAAAATCAAAGTAAACAACACCTACTGTCTCTCCTTTGGCTGTCTTGCTATTTACTTCTTCAGATAATTCCAGCAAATTTATCAAACACGACCTTCCCTTCACAAAGCCATGCCAACTTATGCCTATTTCATCGTGCACTTATAAATACTCTGTCACATCATCCTGTATAACGGGTCCTAAAATCTTACCACCCACTCCAGTGGTGTTGGAGGCAGATATAATAGTGATATTTAAGACAAGTTCAGATTTTCAGGTAATGAAGGGATATGCATTGTGAGCAGGCAGGTAAGGGTGGTCGTCTCATGTTCGGCACAGCCATTATTAGCCGAAAGTCCTGCCGTGCCTTGTACTTCGTGTAGGAAAGAAATGCAGATGCTGGTTTAAATGGAAGGTAGACACAAAATGCTGGTGTAACTCAACGAGACAGGCAGCATCTCTGGAGAGAAAGAATGGGTGACGTTTCGGATCGAGACCCTTCTTTAGACTGATGTCGGAAAAGGTCCGCGGGAAAGAGATAGAATGTTGTCGGAGACAGTGAGACTGGTGGGAGAGCTGGGAAGGAGGAGGGGTGGAGAGAGAGGGGAAGCAAGGGCTAATTGAAGTTAGAGAAATCAATGTTCATATCGCTGGTATGTTAGCTGCCCAAGCGAAGTATGAGGTGCTGTTCCTCCAATTTACGCTGGGCCTCACTCTGACAATGGAGGATGCCCAGGACAGAAAGTTCAGATTGGGAATGGGGGAGCGGGGGTGAGTTAAAGTGCTGAGCAACCGGGAGATCAGGTAGGACTGTGTGGGACTGTTCAGCGAAACATTCGCCGAGCATGCGCTTTGTCTCGCCGATATCACTCCAGCAGTACTATCCCACAGTCTACCGTTACACCAGTACTACCCCACAGTGCGTCACTCCACCAGTACTATCGAACAGTGTACCATTACACAAGTACTGCCCTACAGTGCATCACTCCATCAGTACTATCCGACAGTGTACCATTACACCAGTACTACCCTACAGTGCGTCACTCCATCAGTACTATCCCACTGTATACCGTTACACCAGTACTACCCCACAGTGCATCACTCCATCAGTACTATCCAACAGTATACCATTACACCAGTACTACCCTACAGTGCGTCACTCCATCAGTACTACCGCAGGGTGTCACTACCAATTCCATCCCACATTATTTCATAACAATAGTACTACCGCATAGTCTGTCACTCCATCAGTACTACCCCACAATGTGCCATTACATCAATAATACCCCACGTTAGGTCACTCGTCAATACTACTTCACAGTCTGTCACTCCATCAGTACTACATGTTACAATAGACAATAGACAATAGACAATAGGTGCAGGAGTAGGCCATTCAGCCCTTCGAGCCAGCACCGCCATTCAATGCGATCATGGCTGATCACTATCAATCAGTACCCCGTTCCTGCCTTCTCCCCATACCCCCTCACTCCGCTATCCTTAAGAGCTCTATCCAGCTCTCTCTTGAAAGCATCCAACGAACTGGCCTCCACTGCCTTCTGAGGCAGAGAATTCCACACCTTCACCACCCTCTGACTGAAAAAGTTCTTCCTCATCTCCGTTCTAAATGGCCTACCCCTTATTCTCAAACTGTGGCCCCTTGTTCTGGACTCCCCCAACATTGGGAACATGTTATCTGCCTCTAATGTGTCCAATCCCCTAATTATTTTATATGTTTCAATAAGATCCCCCCTCATCCTTCTAAATTCCAGTGTATACAAGCCCAATCGCTCCACCCTTTCAACATCCGACAGTCCCGCCATTCCGGGAATTAATCTAGTGAACCTACGCTGCACGCCCTCCATAGCAAGAATATCCTTCCTCAAATTTGGAGACCAAAACTGCACACAGTACTCCAGGTGCGGTCTCACCAGGGCCCGGTACAACTGTAGAAGGACCTCTTTGCTCCTATACTCAACTCCTCTTGTTACGAAGGCCAACATTCCATTGGCTTTCTTCACTGCCTGCTGAACCTGCATGCTTCCTTTCATTGACTGATGCACTAGGACACCCAGATCTCGTTGAACCCCCCCTCCTCCTAACTTGACACCATTCAGATAATAATCTGCCTTTCTATTCTTACTTCCAAAGTGAATAACCTCACACTTATCTACATTAAACTGCATCTGCCATGTATCCGCCCACTCACACAACCTGTCCAGGTCACCCTGCAGCCTTATTGCATCTTCCTCACAATTCACACTACCCCCCAACTTAGTATCATCTGCAAATTTGCTAATGGTACTTTTAATCCCTTCGTCTAAGTCATTAATGTATATCGTAAATAGCTGGGGTCCCAGCACCGAACCTTGCGGTACCCCACTGGTCACTGCCTGCCATTCCGAAAGGGACCCATTTATCCCCACTCTTTGCTTTCTGTCTGTTAACCAATTTTCTATCCATGTCAGTACCCTACCCCCAATACCATGTGCCCTAATTTTGCCCACAAATCTCCTATGTGGGACCTTGTCGAAGGCTTTCTGAAAGTCGAGGTACACCACATCCACTGACTCTCCCTTGTCAATTTTCCTAGTTACATCCTCAAAAAATTCCAGTAGATTTGTCAAGCATGATTTCCCCTTCGTAAATCCATGCTGACTCGGAACGATCCCGTTACTGCTATCCAAATGCTCAGCAATTTCGTCTTTTATAATTGACTCCAGCATTTTCCCCACCACTGATGTCAGACTAACTGGTCTATAATTACCCGTTTTCTCTCTCCCTCCTTTCTTAAAAAGTGGGATAACATTTGCTATTCTCCAATCCACAGGAACTGATCCTGAATCTATAGAACATTGAAAAATGATCTCCAATGCTTCCACTATTTCTAGAGCCACCTCCTTAAGTACTCTGGGATGCAGACCATCAGTAGAACCCAAGAGCGTGTATGACACAGTATGTCATTCCATCATTTCTGCCCCACGGTGTTTCACACTGTCAGTACTACCTTAGGTATGTAATTTCATCCGTACTACCCACAGCTTTCCCCCCTTCAGTAATACCATCGAATGTGTCACTCCATTAGTGCTACCCCAAAATGTACCAGTCCTTCAGTGCCAATCCTTCACAGGATGCTAATCCATAAGTACTATCCCACGGCGTGTCACTCCATCAGTACTACCATATCGTCTGTTACTCCATCATTACTGCATCACAACGTGTCATTCATTCGGTACTATCCCATAGAATGCCATTGCATCAGTACTAGCAAATGGATAGTCATTCCATCAGTACTATCCCACAGTGTGCCATTCGATCAGTTCTCCCCCTCAACGTGTCACTCCATCAGAACTACACTATAATGTATCATTTCATCAGTACTGCCCCATTTAGCTTCACACCATTAATACTCTCCGACAGTGTGCCACGACATCAGTACGACCATATCGCTCGTTGCTCCATCAGTAGAACCGCACACTGTGTCACTCTATCAGTAATACACCAACATGTTTTACTCCATCAGTACCTGCCCACAGTTTGTCACTTCACTAGTACAACCCCAAAGTGTATTGCTCCATCTGTACTGCCCACATTGTGTCACTCCATCAATACTACCCCACTGGTCATCACTCATATAACATATAACATATAACATATAACAACCACAGCATGGAAACAGGCCTGTCCGGCCCTACCAGTCCACGCCGACCATTCTCCCTGACCTAGTCTCATCTACCTGCACTCAGACCATAACCCTCCAATCCCCTCCTATCCATATACCTATCCAATTTACTCTTAAATAATAAAATCGAGCCTCCACCACTTCCACCGGAAGCCCATTCCATACAGCCACAACCCTCTGAGTAAAGAAGTTCCCCCTCATGTTACCCCTAAACCTTTGTCCCTCAATTCTGAAGCTATGTCCCCTTGTTGGAATCTTCCCCACTCTCAAAGGGAAAAGCCTACCCACGTCAACTCTGTCCGTCCCTCTCAAAATTTTTAAAACCTCTATCAAGTCCCCCCTCAACCTTCTACGCTCCAAAGAATAAAGACCCAACCTGTTCAACCTCTCTCTGTAGCCTAAGTGCTGAAACCCAGGCAACATTCTAGTAAATCTCCTCTGTACCCTCTCCATTTTGTCGACATCCTTCCTATAATTTGGCGACCAGAACTGCACACCATACTCCAGATTTGGCCTCACCAATGCCCTGTACAATTTCAACATTACATCCCAACTTCTATACTCGATGCTCCATCAATATAAGCCTACAGTGTGTTAGACGATCATTACCAGAACACACTATGTCACTCCATCAGTACATCGCTAGGGCGTGTCACTTCATTGGTACTACCGCACTATATATCATTCCATCAATACACACCCACAGTGTTTTTCAACATTAGTACCACCTTGTGTATTATTCCATTAGTACTACCACACAGGGTGTCACTCTATCAGTACTATCCAACGGTGTGTCACTCCATCAGTACTACACAATGAGTCCTTCCATCAGTACTACCCCACAGTGTTTCAATCCACCAGTATTACTCTGGTATATGTCTATCCAACAGTACTACACCGCAGGGTATCACACAATCAGTCCTCTCCCACAGCATGCTATTGCGTCAGTACTGCCACATAGTGTGCCATTCCATCAGTACTACCTCAAAGTGTGTCACTCCACCAGCACTGCCCACAGTGTGCCACTGCATCAGTAATAAAATATAGTTTGTTACTCTATCTGTACTACCCTACACTGTGCCACTCCATCAGTGCCTCCCCATTGAGCATCGCACCATCAGGAATATAACTCGGGTTATCATTGCATCAGTACTACGCCAGCTTGCGACACTCCATCAGAACAATCCATTATCACTCCATCAGTACTACCACGCAGCGTGTCACTCCATCAGTACTACCCCACAGTGTCAACCATCAGTACTTCCTTGCAGTGTCACTCCATCATTATTCCCCACAGTATGTCACTCCATCAGCCCTATCTCACTGTATCACTCCATCTGTAATTCTCCACAGTTTCACTCTATTAGTATTTCCCCACAATGTCTCACGCCATTAGCACTACCCGATGTTTATCATTCAATCAGGACTATCCCAGTGGGTCACTCCATAAGTGCTGCCACAAATTGTGTCATTCCATCAGTATTACCAAACAGTGTGTACTACACCACAGTTTGTCATCACAATAGTACTACCGCTCAGTGTGTCACTCCGTCGTTGAAACCACAGAGTCTCACTGCATCAATACAACTCCATATTGTTACACTACATCGGTACTGCCCCACATCATGTCGCTCCAGTGCAACCCTAGAACGTGTCACTCCATCAGTACTCCCCGCAGTTTTTTCTTCCATCAGTACTCCCCAAAGTGTTTCACACCAACAGGACTACCTCAAATCTGCCATTCCATCTGCATTACCCCACAGTGAGTTGACCCATCGCTGCGACTCCATATTGTGTAATTCCATCACTATTTCACCACCGTTTTTCATCGCAACAGTACTAACGCAGAGCGTGTCAGTCCATCAGTATTACTGCGTCACTCCAACAGAATGTGCTATTACATCCGTGCTACCCCACAGTGTGTCATTCCATCAATACACCTCCACAGTACGTCATTACACCAGTACTACTCCACAGCGTTACACTCCATCAGTACAACACTGGAGCGTGTCACTCCATCAGTACTACCCTACAATATGTTATTCCATCAGTACTACACCACAGTGATACACTCCATCAGTACTGCCTTAAGCTTGTTATTCCATTATGTACAACCACACGGACTCATTCAATTAGTATTACCCAACAGTGTAACCCTCCATCTGTACTGCCCCACCGTCAGTCCTACTTCAGTGTGGAAGTCACAATGTGCAACCCGACAGTACCACCGAACATTGTGTCAATACTTCAGTACTCGCCCACTGTGCGCCATTCTGTCCATACTACCCCCAGTGTGTCATTCAATCAGCACTACACCGAAGTAAGTCACTCCATCAGTACAACCGCGCAGTGTGTCACTCCATCAGTACTGCTCCACATCGTGTCACTCCATCAGTTTTACCCCAAGGGGTGGGGTGATGGGGTGACAAACTGCGTGGTAGTACTGATGCAATGACATGAGTACTGCCACACAGTTTGTCACTCCGTCAGTACTACTTCAGTGTGGAACTATATCAGTACGACCCCAGGGTGTCCGTCCATCAATTCTACGCCACATTGTGCCAGTTTTTCAGTACTACCTCACAATGTATAACTCCATTAGTCTACCCCACAGTGTTTCATCCATCAATTCTTCCCCACAGTATGTCATTACAACATAACTACATCACAATTTGTCACTAAATCAGTATTATTCCACTGTGTGTCACTTCGTCAGTACTACTCTACAGTTTGCCATAACAACAGTACTACTCGTTGTGTCACTCCATCAGTATTACCCGCAGTGTGTTACTACATCAGTAGACGCCCACGGTGTATCACTCCATCTGAATTACTGCAAAGTGTGTCACTTCATCAGTACTACTGCAGTGTGTCACTCATTCTGTACCAACCCACAGTGTGTTAATCCACACGAACTGCATCAACTGGTGTCACTCCATCAGTACTACAGTGTTCAAAGTAGGCCCTGTCATGATGCAGAAGCTGACTGAACTCTTCCAGTCCATGTGGAATGAACGGAAGGTCCCACAACAGCTGAAATATGCTAGCATAGTCCACGTCTACAAGAGGAAAGGCAACCGCCAGACTTGCGACAATCATCGACGCATCTCCCTCCTGTCCATAGCTGGGAAGATCTTGGCCCGCATCCTGCTCAACCGTCTCACTCAACACCTTGAGCAGGGTCTCCTTCCAGAAAGCCAGTGCGGTTTCCGTGCCGGGCGTGGAACTGTCGACCATGATATTTGCTGCACGCCAACTCCAGGAAAAATGCCAAGAGCAGCACATCGACCTTTTCGTGACCTTCGTCGATCTGACTTGATGGCTTGTGGAAGATAATGCAGAAGTTTGGCTGTCCTAGCAAGTCCATCACGATTGTTCGGCAGTTCCATGATGGCATGATGGTGAAAGTGCTAGATGATGGAGACGAGTCGGAAGCCTTTCCAGTGACAAACGGCGTGAAGCAAGGTTGTGTTCTTTCCCCTACACTCTTCAGCATGGTTTTCTCTGCCATGCTGACTGATGCCTTCCGTGACTGCCAGGATGGAATACACATCAGGTACAGGAACTGACAGCAGGCTGATCAACCTCAGGCGCCTGCAAGCTGTTACAAAGGTGAAGGGGACCATCATCAGAATTTTTTTGTTTGCTGATGACTGCGCCCTCAACGCCAGCACAGAGCAGAAGATGCAGCAAGAAATGGACTGCTTCTCACAGGCCTGTGACAACTTTGGTTTCTTCATTAGCACCAAAACATCTGAAGTTATGTACCAGCCCGCGCCTGGAAAGCCCTACCAGGAACCACACATCACGGTGAAGGGGCAGAATCTACAGGCAGTCGACAGCTTTACCTATCTGGGCAGTACACTCTCGCGAGTGGTGAACATTGACGCTGAGGTCAACAACAGGATTGCCAAGGCCAGTGCTGTCTTTGGGCGACTCCGTGGGAATGTTTGGGAGCTGAGAGGACTCGGCCTTACCACCAAGCAGAAGTTCTACCGTCCTCCAACTGAAAGTGAAGTCATGGTCATCATCGAACCCGAAGGACGAACAACAACCACACCGCGCATTGTGTTACTCCATCAGTACTACCCCCACATTGTGTCACTCCATCAGTACTACCCCCACATTGTGTCACTCCATCAGTGCACTGCACAGTGTGTCACTCCACCAGTACTATTGCGCAGTGTGTCACTTCATCAATACAACTTCAAAGTGTGTCACTCCATCTGTACCAACCCACGGTGTGTTAATCCACCTTTACTACCGTACATTGTGTCACTCCATCAGCTCCATCAGTAATGCCCCACAGCGTGTCACATCGTCACTAAAACCCACAGTATGCCATTACATCATTACAAACACACATGTTCACACCCTCAAACACAGTCAAACACGCACACACACACACATACCCGCGCACGAAGACACACACAATCTCTCAAATGCAATCACAAACAATCAAATATACTCTCACACATTCTCACATACAATCACACGTACACATGCACCCACACTAACAGATATCCACACGAACTAGCACTAAGAGACACGCACTGATTCGCAAACGCTTACACACGAACACATTCTCTGACAACACCATCACATACTCTCCCACGCACACACACTATCAAAGAATTACATACTCAAACACTCTGACAAACTCACATCCCACATATTCTCTCACATTCTCACAAACAGCCACACGCACAGATGCAAACACTGTACT
>NW_027602535.1:0-33592 GCF_053455715.1 Rhinoraja longicauda
CGGAGAACGTACAAACTCCTTACAGTGCAGCACCCGTAGTCAGGATCGAACCTGAGTCGACGGCGCTGCATTCGCTGTAAAGCAGCAACTCTACCGCTGCGCTACCGTGCCGCCCAGTTTAACTTTTTGGGAATACTGCACCAGCACTCCCAAGTCCCTTTGCACCTCCGATTTCTGGATTCTCTCCCCATTTGGAAAATAGTCTACGTCTTAATTCCTACCACCAAAATGCACGACTGCACATTGTGCTACACTATATTCCATCTGCCACTTCTCCGCCCACTCTCCCAACGTGCCCAAGTCCTTCTGCCAAGTCCCTGCTTTCTCTACACTACCTGCCTTTCCACTTGTTTTCGCCTCATCCGCAAACTTGGCCACAACGCCTTCAATCCCCTCGTCAAAATCATTAATATATAAGGTGAATAGTAGTGGCCCCAGAACTGACCCCTGCGGAACATCGCTAGTCACTGGCAGCTAACCAGAAAGAAAACACTTTTTTTGCCAATCTTTCTCACCATACGATACGCCCTCACTCCACACAGCTCCACTCTCCCTCCCCCCCCCATTACACCATCTCTCTCCCCCCACTCCACTCCCTCTCTCCCCTCTGGTTCCTCCCGCTCACCCTCAAGCTCTTTCTCTTCCCACTTCTCCCCCTCTCTCTCCACACTCCTCCGTCCCTCTCTCTTCCCACACTCCGGCCCTCTCTCGCCCCCCCTCTCTCTCTCCACCAAACCCACACTCTACCCACTCCTCGCCTCTCTCCCCACAATACCTCTCTCCTCCCTCTCCCACGGCCCTCTCTCTCCCACTACTCCAACCATCCGTCTCCCCACACCTCCTACCCATTTCTCCCCATCGCACCGTTCCCACTTCCCCTCCTGCTCTCCTCACAACATCGCTTAAAATTTGCCCAGACCCTCTCTCCCCGTCACATTGCTCCCTCCCCTCTACCTCTCCCCATCGTTCTTCCCGCTCTCCCCACACTCATCTTTTCCACTCCTCCCCTTTCACCCCCCATACACCTCCCTTTCCGTCCACACTCCTCCCCTCTTCCTCACCACACTCCTCTCTCTCTCTCTCTCTCTCTCTCTCTCTCTCTCTCTCTCTCTCTCTCTCTCTCTCTCTCTCTCTCTCTCTCTCTCTCTCTCTCTCTCTCTCTCTCTCTCTCTCTCTCTCTCTCTCTCTCTCTCTCTCTCTCCCTCTCTCTCTGGATAAGCAGTGACATTATCAGTGTGGTCAGTGATGGGTCTGGATAAGCAGTGACATTATCAGTGTGGTCAGTGATGGGCCTGGATAAGCAGTGCAATCAGTGTGGTCAGTGAAGGGTCTGGATAAGCAGTTACATTATCAGTGTGGTCAGTAATGGGCCTGGATAAGCAGTGGCATCGGTGTGGTCAGTGATGGGTCTGGATAAGCAGTGACATTATCAGTGTGGTCAGTGATGGGTGTGGATAAGCAGTGACATTATCAGTGTGGTCAGTGATGGGTCTGGATAAGCAGTGACATGATCAATGTGGTCAGTGATGGGTCTGGATAAGCAGGGACATTATCAGTGTGGTCAGTGATGGGTCTGGATAAGCAGGAACATTATCAGTGTGGTCAGTGATGGGCCTGGATAAGCAGTGGCATCGGTGTGGTCTGTGATGGGTCTGGATAAGCAGTGACATTATCAGTGTGGTCAGTGATGGGTGTGGATAAGCAGTGACATTATCAGTGTGGTCAGTGATGGGTCTGGATAAGCAGTGACATTATCAGTGTGGTCAGTGATGGGTCTGGATAAGCAGTGACATGATCAATGTGGTCAGTGATGGGTCTGGATAAGCAGGGACATTATCAGTGTGGTCAGTGATGGGCCTGGATAAGCAGTGGCATCGGTGTGGTCAGTGATGGGTCTGGATAAGCAGTGACATTATCAGTGTGGTCAGTGATGGGTGTGGATAAACAGTGACATTATCAGTGTGGTCAGTGATGGGCCTGGAAAGGCAGTGACATTATCAGTGTGGTCAGTCATGGGTCTGGATAAGCAGTGACATTATCAGTGTGGTCAATGATGGGTGTGGATAAACAGTGACATTATCAGTGTGCTCAGTGATGGGTCTGGATAAGCAGTGACATTATCAATGTGGTCAGTGATGGGTCTGGATAAGCACTGACATTATCAGTGTGGTCAGTGATGGGTGTGGATAAACAGTGACATTATCAGTGCGGTCAGTGATGGGTCTGGATAAGCAGTTACATTATCAGTGTGGTCAGTGATGGGTTTGGATAAGCAGTGACATTATCAGTGTGGTCAGTGATGGTTCGGATAAGCAGTGACATTATCAGTGTGGTCAGTGTTGCGTCTAGATGAGGAGTGACTCTCATCTCATTAAATCTGACCCCGATGTTTTACATTTGACATGATGTAAAATAATAATCCTTTCTTTTTATTTCAAATGTTGGACTCTAAAGGGTTAACGAAGGTTCAGTATCCATAATTAATCTCATCATCAATGAGCATTAATTCCATCTTGCTGCTCTATCCACGCTGGTAAACACGGCAGGAGAAGATGCATTAATTTGTTATTTTCTTCTTAATTAACACAGGTTAGAAATGCTAATTAACTCTCTCCGGCATACACTTGAAATAATAACACAGAATGCTGAAAGTTAAAATGCAGCTTCAGACCTGAGAAAGGAAAAGTTGTGTTAATATTCTGTGCCATTCGCCCAGTGGGGAATATTATTTCCAGCCGGTGAACACTAGCTGTGGCTCTGTTCAATCCGCAGTTTATTTTGTTGTGAACTGCTTCTGACCAGGTGACAGGTAGATGTGAATTCCAACCCACAGACCAGACACCAAGGTCGGTCTGAGAGTAAATGACCAACTCATCCGTCTGGGCTTTCCACACAGCGGCACACAGAAAGCTGCCACACACGCAGACTTCATTTATGTGCTTATTTATCAAGTCATTCAAGGGACCATATCTCCCATCATGCAGTGCAAATCTGGCACTCGTAGAAACTGAAATAAACACTTCAATGATCAGGGACTGTTATTAAAAATGACCAATGTATATGACAGGCAAATCCCCTCATTTCAAGGCTAGAGTTCAGTGGTAACAAAATATCCAAGGGCCATTTAAAAGCAGTTTTCTTGTTAGTGATGTACCTGGCGCAAATTTCGGACAAAGGTTGCCGAGTTTCATGGGGAGGGATGGTGAATTTTAGTTCATCTGAACTATTCCCATTTACCGGCATATGAATAATCTCCCTCTAAACCATTCTCCTCATGTACCTGTCCAAACGACATTGTGTTGATATTACTATATTACCTATGATACCCTACCCCTCCAGAGAATTGGCGTCCACTGCCTTCTGAGGCAGAGAATTTCATAGATTCACAACTCTCTGACTGAAAAAGTTTTTCCTCATCTCAGTTCTAAATGGCCTACCCCTTATTTTTAAAATGTGGCCCCTTGTTCTGGACTCCCCCAACATTGTGAACATGTTTCCTGCCTCTAACGTGACCAACCCCTTAATAATCTTATACGTTTCGATATGATCTCCTCTCATGCTTCTAAATTCCAGTGTATACAAGCCTAGTCGCTCCAGTCTTTCAACATATGACAGTCCCGCCATTACGGGAATTAACCTAGTAAACCTACGCTACACGCCCTCATTGGCAAGAATATCCTTCCTCAAATTTGGAGACCAAAACTGCACACAGTACTCTAGGTGCGGTCTCACTGGGGCCCTGTACAACTGCAGAACGACCTCTTTGCTCCTATACTCAACTCCTCTTGTTATGAAGGCCAACATTCCATTGGCTTTCTTCGCTGTCTGCTGTACCTGCATGCTTCCTTTCAATGATTGATGCACTAGGACACCCAGATCTCGTTGTACGTCCCCTGTTCCTAACTTGACACCAACCAGATTAGATCCTGGTGAATCTGTTCCGCACTGTCTCTGGCAATAGGACATAATTTCCATGATATGGTGACCAGAACTACACAAAAGGGCCTCGTCGATATTTGAAGTACAACTGAGGAGGCCGCTGCACGTGGAGGAGCAGTTAAGTCTTGATTTTTCTTTATTTTCATGTTCAGCTGCAGTGCAGGTTTGTTCAGAATCAGACGCAGATTGGAAGTGAAACCATCAGTGAATTAAGGGGTGTCAGTCCCGATGAGCTGGAACCGAGACCAAAAGATGCATTAACTGTAGAGTAGAGGGATCTAGCACGACAGGTACACAGTGCGTTGATGGTAGCGTCACAGGTAAACAGTTTGGTCAAAAGGGATTTTGGCACATTGGCCTTCATCAGCGAGAGCATTGAGTTTTGAAGTTGGGAGGTCATGTTGCAGTTGTATAAGACGTTGGTCAGGCCGTATTTAGATTATTCTGTTCAGTGTTGGGCACCATAGTATCGGTAAAATGGTGTCAATCTGGAAAGCGTGCAGAACAGATTTAGGAGGATGTTGCCAGGACTGCAGGGCCTGATCTACAGACACAGATTCAGCAGGCTGGTACTTTATTCCTTGGTGCACAGGATTATCTGGGATGATCTTTTAGAGGTGAACAAAATAATGAAAGGGATACACCTGGCAGACGCACAGACTAGGGGAAGCAAAAACCAAGGAACAGAGGTTTCAGAAGGGGGGGGGGTTTAATCGGAACCTGAGGGGTAATTTTTCACACAAAGTGTGGTGAGTGTATGGAACGAGTTGCCAGAAGAGGTTTTTCAGGCCGGTACTCATTATCATAGAGTGATACGTTATGGAAACAGGTCCTTCGGCCCAACTTGCCCACACCGTCCAACATGTCCCTGCTCCCACCTGCCTGCGTTTCATCCATATCCCTCGAAACCAGTCTTATTCATGTACCTGTCTAACTATTTCTTAAATGATGGGATTGTCCCTGCCTCAACTACCTCCTCTGGCAGCTTGTTCCATACATCCATCACCCTTTGTGTGAAAAAGTTACCCCGCCGATTCCAATCAAATCTTTTCTTAATCACCTTAAACTTATGTCCTCTGGAGCTCGATTTTCCCGCTCAGGGCAAGAGACTCTGTGCATCTACCCGATCAATTCCTCTCATGACCAAATACACCTAAATAAGATCACCCCTCTTCCTCTTGCGCTCCAAGGAATGGAGTCCCAGCCTACTCAACCTCTTCCTACAGGTCAGACCCTGGCACCATCCTCGTAAAATGTACCGGTAAAGTTTCCAGTTTGGCAGCATCTTTCCTATAGCATGGTACCCAGAACAGAACATAATATCCCAAATGCGGTCTCACGAAGGTCTTATATTACTGCAACATGACCTCCCAACATCCATACTCAATACTCTGGCTGATAAAGACCAATGTGCCAAAAGCCTTTTTGACCACCAGATCTACCTGTGACTCCGCCTTCAAGGAACTGTGCACCTGCACTCCTAGATCCCTCTGCCCTACAACACTACCCAGAGCCCTACCATTCACTGGGTCGGTCCTGCCCTTGATAGATTTCTCAAAATGCAATACCTCACTTTGCAATACTATAATTTGATTGGACTATAGGAGTAAAGAGGACCTTTTGCATTTGTATAGGTCAGTGGTGAGACTACATCTGGAATATTGTGTGCAGTTTTGGTCTCCTAATTTGAGGACGAACATCCTTGCGATTGAGGCAGGGTAGAGTTTTACTAGATCAATCCCTGGGATGGCCGGACCGTCACATGAGGAAAGATAGGAAAGACTGGACTTCTATTCACTGGAATTGAGAAGTATGAGAGGGGATCTTATAGAAACGTATAAAATAATAAAATATCTGGACAAGCTAGATGCAGGAAAGATGTTCCCGATGTTGGGGGAGTCCAGAACCAGGGACGATAGTCTAGGAATAAAGGGGGGGGGGGGCATTTAAAGCTGAGGTGAGAAAAACCTCTTCACCCAGAGCGTTGTGAATTTGTGGAATTCTCTGCTACAGAAGGCAATGGAGGCCAATACACTGGATGAATTTAAAAGGGAGTTAGATAGAGCTCTAGGGGCTAGCGGAATCAAGCAATTTGTGAAGAAGGCAGGCACGGGTAACTGAATGTGGATGATCAGCCATGATCACAATGAATGGCGCTGCTGGCTCGAAGGGCCAAATGGCCTCCTTCTGCACCTATTTTCTATGTTTCTATGTTTCTCACATTTATCTGCATTAAATTGCATCAACCATTCCTCGGTACACTTGGCTACTCGGTCAAGGTCCTATTGCACTTCATTACAACCATCTTCACTGGTTTCTGCAAAACAACCTACTATTGTATCATCTGCAGACTTGCTATCCTTGCTGCTGTGTTTTCTCATCCAAATCTTTGATATAGTCGGCAAACAGTAACTGGCCCAGCATCGAACCCTGAGGCACGACACTAATCACTGGGGTCCAGTCCGAGAAGTAACCTTCCACCATAACTCTCTGCTTCCTTCCATGAAGCCAATGTGCTATCCATTAAGCTATCTCTCCTTGAATCTCATGCGATCTATCCTTCAAGAGCAGGCTACCACTAGGAACCTTCTCGAATACTATGCTGATGTCCATGTATACAACATCTACAGCTCTGACCTGATCGACCTTTTTGGTCACGTCTTCAAAAAGCTAACTATAAAAGGTACTTTCAGGTACATAGGTACTAAAATTACTCACGATAAAATGTACGAAATAAAGGTGCTAACATAAAAGTACTCTCGCAACCTTTAAGGAACATTTAGACAGGTGCATGGATAAGCCATTGATAGGAAAATGTGCCGATCGCAGGCAGGTGGAACTAGTGTGGAGGAGACATGTTGGCCGGTGTGGGCAGGCTGGGCCGAAGCCTCTTTAAGATTCTATGACTCTGTCTCTATAACTGGAGGGTGTGTGCACAAATAGTGCAGTAAGATATTCCACACTTGTCCATGGATCTCTGTCCTGGGATCGAAGATCAGATTCACTTAGAAATATAGAAACATAGAAACATAGAAAATAGGTGCAGGAGGAGGCCATTAGGGCCTTCGAGCCAGCACCGCAATTCATTGTGATCATGGCTGATCATCCACTTCAAGACAAATCATGTAAATCATACTTTTTTAAAACATCAACAGTTAGCAGTTCTGTTGAATTGTTAGCCATTGATCGGTAACCTGCATACATGTCCAATCATCTACAGTGGCTCAGCACGAGGCCAATGTTGTCAATGGTTTCACTGGTGAAAATATATCTGAGCATTGTGCGACGGAACTGGGACTGGTTGTTATGTGAGATGTCCTTGGAATGGATGAGTCACAGAAACTACATGTGTGTGATTTCAGTGAAGTTGGTAATGGGTCTGGATAAGCAATGACATTATCAGTGTGGTCAGTGATGGGTTTGGATAAGTAGTGACATTATCAGTGTGGTCACTGATGGGTCTGGATAAGCAGTGACATTATCAGTGTGGTCAGTGATGGGTCTGGATAAGCAGTGACATTATCAGTGTGGTTAGTGATGGGTCTGGATAAGCAGTGATATTATCAGTGTGGTCAGTGATGCGTTTGGAGAAGCAGTGACATTATCACTGATCTTACGATCTAATAGAAACATAAGTGTAAGAAAATAACTGCATATGCTGGTACAAATCGAAGGTATTTATTTCAGAAAATGCTGGAGTAAAGCAGCAGGTCAGGCAGCATCTCAGGATAGAATGAATGCGTGACGTTTCGGGTCGAGACCCTTCTTCAGACTGATGTCAGGGGAGCGGGACAAAGGAAGGATATAGGTGGAGACAGGAAGATAGAGGGAGAACTGGGAAGGGGTGTGGAAGAGAGGGACAGAGGAACTATCTAAAGTTGGAGAAGTCAATGTTCATACCGCTGGGCTGCAAGCTGCCCAAGCGAAATATGAGGTGCTGTTCCTCCAATTTCCGATGGGCCTCACTATGGCACTGGAGGAGGCCCATGACAGAAAGGTCAGACTGGGAGTGGGATGGGTAGTTGACGTGCTCAGCCACCTGGAGATCAGGTTGGTTAAGGCGGACTGAGCTAATAGAAACATAAAATTATAAAGGGATTGGGTAGACTAGATGCAGAAAATGTTCCCGATGTTGGAGGAGTCCAGAACCAGGGGTCACAGTTTAAGAATAAGGGTTAGACTATTTAGGACTGAGGTGAGGAAAAACATTTTCACGCAGAATTGTGAACCTGTGGAATTCTCTGCAACAGAAGGCAGTGGAGGCCAATTCACCGGATGTTTTCAAGGCATAGTTAGATAATGCTCTTCGGGTAACGGGAACAAGGTATATGGGGAGAAAGCGGGCACGGGGTACTGATTTTGGATGATCAGCCATGATTATGTTGAATGATGGTACTGGCTCAAGGGCCGAATGGCCCACTCCTGCACCTATTTTCTATTTCTCTATGTTTCTGTGTCTATGCATCAGGTTACGATGCTTCCATTTCATCTTAACTCCCGTGTTTTGTATTTCATACGAAAGTGGATAACAAACCTGTGTTTTACATTATTGCATATGTTTGGCTATAAAGGGTTAACGTATGTTCAGTATCTGTAATTAATCTCATCTGGAATGATCACTAACTCCATCTTGCTGCTCTATCCACGCTGGTAAACACGGCAGGTGAAGATGCTTTCATTTGTGATTTTCACCTTAATTAACAATGGTTATAAATACTAATTGCCTCTCTCCGGCATATAATTTAAAGAATAACACATAATGCTGAAAATTAAAATGCAGCTTCAGATCTGAGCTAGGGAGAGTTGAGCAATTGAGCTGTGCCATTCACCCAGTGGGGAATATTAGTTCCAGCCATTGAACACAAGGCCAGGTTCTGTTGAATCTGTAGTTTATTTTTTATTGAACTACTTCAGACCAGTTGACAGGTTGATGCTAATTCAAACCCACAGACCTGACAGCAAAGTCAGTCTGAGAGTGAATGACCAACTCACCTGTCTGGGCTGTCCACAGTGGTTTAGAAACATAGAAACATAGGCAATACTTGCAGGAGTAGGCCATTTGACCTTTTGAGCCGGCACCGCCATTCAATATGATCGCGGCTAATCATCCTAAATCAGTACCCCGTTCCTGCTTTCTCCCCATGCAGCTTTATTTAGTTAGCCCGAAGAGCTATATCTGACTCTCTCTTGAAAACCTCCTGTGAATTGGCCTCCACTGCCTTCTGTGGCAGAGTATTCCACAGATTCACAATTCATCTCAACTGGGGAGGCCGATGACAGATCAGTTTTTCCTTATCTCAGTAACAATTGAGCTACCCCTTATTCTTAAACTGTGATCCCTGTTCTGGACTCCCCCAACATCGTGAACATTTTTCCTGCATCTAACCTGTCCAATCCCTTAAGAATTGTATATGTGTAAGAAGGAACTGCAGATGCTAGTTTAAACCGAAGACAGACACAAAAAGCCGGAGTAACACAGCGGGACAGGTAGTATCTCTGGGGACAAGGAATGGGTGGAGACCCTTCCACAAAATTGTATATGTTCTACAAGATCCCCTCTCATCCTAAATTCCAGTGAATTTAAGCAAACTCTCACACACACTCAGTCTGTATTTCTGTGCCTATTTATTAATAATACAAGAGAGCATTTCTCCCTTCCTGCTGTGTATAACTGGCTCACATAGAAACTGAAAAAAACACTTCAATGATCAGAGACATATTAAAATGACCAACGTGTATGACAGGCATTTATATCATGTTGTTGCTTAAACTGCAAGTTTGATAAAATTCGACACCTAATGGCATTTAATTCCTCGGATTTCCAGGCTGGAGTTTAGTTTGAGGAGATTGAAGAACATGTTGCACACTTGCGAGGGAAATGAACAATGTGTCTCCGTTGTTGATGACACCACCACCCAATACAGCATCGCCACTGCTGTGCAGTCAGTGATGTGTCCGCTATGTGGCTACAACTGGGGAGACCGATGACAGAGCACATTAGAGATTACAGAACCGCTGATTCCAGTCATTGGAACAGCAAGGAAACAGGCCCCTCGGCCCAACTCATCCATGCAGACCGAGATGCCTATCTACGGTAATCACATTCACCTGTATTTGGCCCAATTGCGTCCATTTCTATCCGGAACAAACGACTGTTCAAATGCTGTTTATTTGCTGTGATGGTATCTGTCCCCACCACCTCAAATGAAAAGTTGTCGGACCTTTGTCCTCAGAATTCCTTTCAATCTCTCCCTTTTCGATTAAACTTACGTTCTCTGGGTTTAGATTCTCCTAGCCTGGGAAATAACTGTGACCGTCTACTCAATCGTGCTTAGTTGACATCATTTTACAAGCCTCAGTAAGGGCGTCCCTCTGCATTCTCGCTCCAATGAGATCAATCCCACTCGAGCAAATCTGTCCTCAAACTAACGCTGTCCATTCCAGATAACATCCTGGTGAATCGGTTCCGCACTGCCTCTGGCAAAAGGACATCATTTGTATTATATGGTGACCAGAACTACACAAAAGGGCCTCGCAGATATTTGTAGTACGACTGAGGAGAGTGCTGCAATTGGAGGAGCAGATAAGTCTTGATTATTCTTTATTTGGATGTTCAGCTATAGTGCAAGTGTATTCAGAATCAGACGCACATGGGAAGTGAAACCATCAGTGAGTTCAGAAGTGTCAGTACCGATGACCTGGAACCGAGGCAGAAAGGTGAATTAACTGTAGAGCAGATGGATCTAGGACGACAGGTACATAGTGTGTTGAAAGTAGCGTCACAGGTTGATAGTGTGGTCAACATTTTTGCACATTGGCCGTCTTCGGTCAGAGCATTGTGTATAGATATTTGGAGGTCATGTTGCTGTTCTATAAGACGCTGGTGAGGCCGCATTTGAAGTATTGTCTTCAGTTGTGGGCACCATGATACAGGAAAGATGGTATCAATCTGGAAAGGTGACAGGGGAGATTCACGAGGATGTTGCCAGGACCAGTGGGCCTGATCTAGAGGGACAGGTTCAGCAGGCTGATACTATACCCCTTGGTGCACAGGAGGATGAGGGATGATCTTCTCAAGCTGATCAAAATAATGGGAGGAATAGACGCACAGAGTAGGGGGCCTAGGTATAAGATGAGCGGGGGAAATTTAATCGGAACCAGAGGGGTAGTGGTCCGTGTGTGGAACGCGCTGAGAGAGGAGGTAGTTCAGCCCTGTACTCATAGAGTCATAGAGATAGGGTGTGGAAACAGCCCCTTTGGCCCAACTGTGTGGTTAGTGATGGGCATGGATAAACAGTGATATTCCCAGTAATTAATCTCATCTGTAATGAGTTCTCACTGCATCTTGCTGTTCTATCAACATTGGCGGGTGCAGACATATTTATTTGTTATTTTGATTTCAATAGGCAGTGGTTAAAATGTGTAAATAATTTTCTCCGGCATACGAGTGATAGAGTAACACATAATGCGTTTCTCCCAACACTCCTCACACTCTCTGCCTCTCGCCCTCCCCCTCCGCCCATTCTCTCTCCCCATACTTCTCCGCCCTCTCACTCCCCAATTTTCCGACCCTCTGACTTTCCACCTCTTCCCCTCTCTCCCCACCCTCTCCCCACACTCTACTCTGTCCTGCCACACTCCTCCAATCTCTCTCCCCCACACCTCCCCCTCTCTCTGTGCACCCCCTCTCTCCCCACTCTCCCCTCACTCTCCATCCCCACACTCCTTATTTCTCCCCACACTCTCACTACTCCTCCCATTCTAACTCCCCACACTCCTCCCCCTCTGTCTCCCCACACTCCTCGCCATCTCTCCCCACGCAGTCCCACTCTCTGTCCACACTCCTACCGCTTACTTTCTCCACACTCCCCCTATCTCTCCCAATACTCCACCGCCCTCTGCTCACTTCTACCACTCTCTCTCTCCCCTCCTCTTTCTCCCCATTCCTCCTCTTTCTCCCCACTCATCAACCACTCTCTCCCCACACTCCGACTGTCCCTCTTTCCCATGTATCCCTTGCTCTCCGACACTCCTCCCCCACCCACTCCTCCCCTCCCCACACTCCCTCTCTCCCTCTCCGTACACTTTCGTCTCTCCCCACCCATCCTCTCTCTCTCTCCGCACCCCCTCTATCTCTCTCCCTACATTTTCCTCTCTCCCCCACCCACCTGGGTGTGGTCAGTGATGGGTCTGGATAAGCAGTGACATGAGCTCATTAAATCTGACCCCGATGTTTTACATTTGATATGATGTAAAATAAAGAATCATTTCATTTTATTTCAAATGTTCGACTCGAAATGGTTAACTCAAGTTCAGTATCCATAATTAATCTAAACTTTAATGAGCACTTACTCCATCTTGCTACTCTATCCACGCTGGTAAGCACGGCGGCTGAAAATGCATTCAGTTGTTAATTAACACAGGTTAGAAATGCTACCTCTCTCCGGCATACACTTGAAAGAATAACACATAATGCTGAAAATTAAAATGCAACTTCAGATCTGAGAAAGGAAGAGTTGGGTAAATGTTCTGTGCGTTTCGGCCAGTGGGGAATATTAGTTCCAGCCGGTGAACTCTAGCTGTGGCTCTGTTCAATCTATTTTGTAGTGAACTACTTCAGAGCAGGTGACAGGTAGATGTGAATTTAAACCCACAGACCAGTCAGCAATGTCTGTCTGAGAGTAAATGACCAACTCATCCGTCTGGGCTGTCCACATAGCGGCACAGAGAAAGTTGCCACACACGCAGACTTCATTTATGTGCTTATTTATCAAGTTATTCAAGAGAGCATATCTCCCATCATGCACTACTAACCTGGCACTCGTAGAAACTGAAATAAACATTTCAACGATAAGGGACTGTTATTAAAATTGACCAATGTATATGACAGCCAATTATAACGTTTTCCACTTAATCTGCATCTTTGGGAAATGTGGACATCTATTGATGTTTATTTCCCCTGATTTCAAGGCTGGAGTTCAGTGGTGACAAAATATCCAAGGGCCATTTAAAAGCAGCTTATTTGTTGGTACCTGCCGCAAATTTCGGACAAAGGTTGCCGTATTTCATGGGGAGGGATGGTGCATTTTAGTCCCATTTGCCGGCATATGAATCATGTCCCTCTAATCCATTCCCCTCATGTACCTGTCCAAATGACTGTGTTGATATTATTATGATACCTATGATACTATGCCCCTCCATGAGATCACTGCACTGCCTACTGCGCTCCATGGAATAAAGTCCTGGCGTGCCCAGCCTTTCCCTGTAGGTGCGACCCTTGTTTATTGGCAACGTGTTCTAAAATATATTCTGCACTCTTTACAAATTAGTGGCATATTTCTTAAACCTGGTGACGAAAAATGTGCACATTGCTCCAAGTGCGTCGTCACCAACGACTTGTCCAATTGAATATAACTTTCCAACTTCTAAATTTTATTCACTGACTGATGAAGACAGTGCTTCAAAAAACCTTCTCCACCACCCTATCTCCCTGTTTGGCCCCTTTTGTTTGAACTATGTAACATAGAAACTTATAAACATAGGTGCTGGAGGAGACCATTAGGCCCTTCGATTCAGCACCGCCATTCATTGTGATCAGGGCTGATCATCCACAATCAGTAACCGGTGCCTGCCTTCTCCCTATATCTCTTGATTCCACCAGCCCGGGAGCTCTGTCGTACTCTCTTTTAAATTCATCCTGTGAATTGGCCTCCATTGCCTTCTGTGGCAGCAAATTCCATAAAGTCATAAGTCTCTGGGTGTAACAGTTTCTTCTCACCTCAGTTTTAAATGACCTCCCTTAGACATTCTTAGACGGTGGCCTCTGGTTCTAGACTCCCCCAAGATTGGAAACATTTTTCCTGCATATAGCTTATCCAGTACTTTTATAATTTTCCACGTCTGTATAAGATACCCTCTCATCCATCTAAATTTCAGTGAATACAAGCCCAGTCTTTCCAATCTTTCCTCATATGATAGTCCCGCCATCCCAGGGATTAACCTCGTGAACTTACGCTGCACTCAAAAGCAAGGACGTCCTTTTACAAATTATGAGACCAAAACTGTCCTGGTGAATCTGTTCCGCACTGTCTCTGGCAATAGGACATCATTTCCATAATATGGTGACCAGAACTACACACGAGGGCCTCGCAGATATTTGAAGTACAACTGAGGAGGCCGCTGCACTTGGAGGAGCAGTTAACACTTGATTTTTCCTTATTTTGATGTTCAGCTGCAGTGCAGGTTTGTTCAGAATCAGACGAAGATAGGAAGTGAAATCATCAGTGATTTCAGGGGTGTCAGTCCCGATGAGCTGGAACCGAGACAAAAAGATGCATTAACTGTAGAGCAGAAGGTTCAAGCACGACAGGTACACAGTGCGTTGAAAGTAGCGTCACAGTTAAATAGTTTGGTCAAAAAGGGTTCAGTCACATTGGCCGTCATCTGCAACAACATTGAGTATAGAAGTTGGGAGGCCATGTTGCAGTTGTGTAAGATGCTGGTGAGGCTGCACTTAGAGTATTGTGCTCAGTGTTGGGCACCTTAGTATCGGGAAAATGGTGTAAATCTAGAAACGGCGTAGAGAAGATTCACGAGCATGCTGCTAGGACTGGAGGGCCTGATTTACAGACACAGATACAGCAGGCTAGTACTTTATTCCTTGGTGCGCAGGATTATCTGGGATGATCTTATAGAGGTGAACAAAATAATGAGAGGAATACACCTGGCAGACACACAGAATAGGGGAAGCAAGAGCCAGGGGACATAGGTTTAAGATGGGATGGGGGGGATATAATCGGAACCTGAGGGGTAATTTTTCACACAAAGTGTGGTGGGTGAATGGAAGGAGTTGTC
The DNA here is from genome assembly GCF_053455715.1 of Rhinoraja longicauda. NCBI lineage: Eukaryota > Metazoa > Chordata > Chondrichthyes > Rajiformes > Arhynchobatidae > Rhinoraja > Rhinoraja longicauda. Next base: position 14,794 of record NW_027602535.1, read on the forward strand.
AGAGGAGGTTTTTCAGGCCGATGCTCATAGAGTCATTGAGCGATACGTTGTGCAAACAGGCTTTTGGGCCCAAGTTGCCCACACCGGCCAACATATCCCTGCTCCCACCTGCCTGCATTTCATCCATATCCCTCCAAACCCGCCCTGTTCGTGTACCTGTCTAACTATTTCTTAAATGTTGGGCCTGTCCCTGCCTCAACTACCTGGCACCTTGTTCCATGCATCCACCACCCTCTGTGTGAAAGAGTTACCCCATCGATTCCAATGACAGCTTTTCATATTTACTTAAAAGTATGTCCTCTGGAGCTCGATTCTCCTATTCTGGCAAGAGACTGTGCGTATACCAGATCAGTTCCTCTCATAATCAAATACACCTAAATAAGATCACCCCTCTTCCTCTTGTGCTCCAAGGAATAGAGTCCCAGCCTACTCAAACTCTTCCTACAGGTCAGACACTGGCACTATCCTCGTAAAATGTGCCTGGAAAGTTTCCAGTTTGGCAACGTCTTTCCTATAACACGGTACACAGAACAGAACATAATAATCCAAATGCGGCCTCGCGAAGGTCTTATATGACTGCAACATGACCTCCCAACACCCATACTCAATACTCTGGCTGATAAAGGCCAATATGTCAAAAGCCTTTTTGACCACCAGATCTACCTGTGACTCTGCCTTCAAGGAACTGTGCACCTGCACTCCTAGATCCCTCTGTTCTACAACACTACCCAGAACCCTACCATTCACTGTGTCGGTCCTGCCATATTAGATTTATCAAAATGCAATACCTCACATTGCAATACACTACTTCAATTTGACTATTGGAGTAAAGAGGTCCTTCTGCAGTTGTATATGGCCGTGGTGAGACGATATTTGGAGTATAGTGTGCAGTTTTGTTCTCCTAATTTGAGGAAGGACATCCTTGCGAATGAGGCAGTGCAGCGTAGCTTCACGAGATTAATCCCTGGGATTGCGTGACTCTCATATGAGGAAAGATTGGAAAGACTGAGCTTGTATTCACTGAAATTTAGAAGTATGAGAGGGGATTTTACGGAAACATATGTAATTATTTAAAGGACTGGACAAGCTAGATGCAGGAAAAATGTTCCCGATATTGGGGAATCAGAACCAGGGGGCCACGGTCTATGTGCAAAAGGGAGGCCATTCAAAACTGAGGTGAGAAAAACTTTTTCATCCAGAATTTGTGGAATTCTCTGCCACAGAAGTCAATGGAGGCCGGTACATAGGATGAATTTAAAAGAGAGTTAGATAGAGTTCTAGGGTCTAGCAGAATCAAGCGATATGGGGAGAAGGCAGGCATAGGGTACTGATTGTGGATGTTCAGCCATGATCAGAATGAATGGCGGTGCAGGCTCGAAGAGACAAATGGCCTCCTCTTGCACCTATTGTCTATGTTTCTCACATTTATCTGCATTAAATTACATCAACTATTCCTCAGTATGATCAAGATCCTATTGCACTTCATCACAACCATCTTCACTGTCTGCAAAACAACCCACTTTTGTATCATCTGCAAACTTGCTAAACTTGCCGTGTGTGTTCTCATCCAAATCATTGATATAGATGACAAACAGTATCGGCCCCAGCACCGAACCCTGAGGCACGCCACTAGTCACTGGCGTCCACTCCGAGAAGCAACCTTCCACTATCACCCTCTGCTTCCTTCCATGAAGCCAATGTGCTATTCATTCAGCTGTCTCTCCTTGTATCTCATGCGATCGAAACTTCAAGAGCAGGCTGCCACGAGGAACCTTCTCGAATACAATGCTGAAGTCCATGTATACAATATCTACAGCTCTGCCCTGATCGACCTTTTTGGTCACGTCTTCAAAAGGCTTACGAGAAAAGGTACTATCAGGTACAGAGGTTCTAAAATTACCTACTATAAAATGTACGAAATAAAAGTGCTAATACAAAAGTACTCTCGCAAACTTTAAGGAACATTTAGACAGGTGCATGGAGAAGCGATTGACAGGAATGTGTTCCAATCGCACGCAGGTGGGACTAGTGCGGATGAGACATGTTGGCCGGTGTGGGCAAGCTGGGCCGAAGACTCAGTAGAATTCTATGACTCCATATCTCTATAACTGGAGGGTGTGTGCACAAATAGTGCAGTAAAATATTCCTCACTTTTCCATGTCCTGGGATCGGAGAACAGATTCACTTAGAAACATAGAAACATAGAAAACAGGTGCAGGAGGAGGCCATTAGTCCCTTCAAGCCACCTCCGACATTCATTGCTATCATGGGTGAACATCCACTTCAAGAGAAATCATGTTAATCACCCTTTCATTAAAATTAACAATACAGCAGTTCTGTTCAATGGTAAGCCATGGATCGGTAACCTGCATATATGTCCAATCATCTACAGTGGCTCAGCACGAGGCCAACGATTTCAATGGTTTCACAGGTGAAAATATATCTGAGCAGTGTGCGACGGAACTGGGTAACCTGTTGTTATGCGAGATGTCCTTGGAATGTAGTCAGTGATGGATCAGGATAAGCAGTGACATTATCAGTGTGGTCAGTGATGGGTCCGGATAAGCAGTGACATTATCAGTCTGGTCAGTGATGGGTCTGGATAAGCGGTGACATTATCACTGATCTGAAGGTCTTATAGAAACATAAAATTCATAAGGGATTGTACAGGCTAGATGCAGAAAAAAAGTTCCCGATGTTGGGAGAGTCCAGAACCGATGGGGTCACAGTTTACGAATAAGGGTTAGACTATTTAGGATTGATGTGAGGAAAAACATTTTCACCCAGAGAGTTGTGAATCTGTGGAATTCTCTGCAACGGAAGGCAGTGGAGGCCAATGCACTGGATATTTTCAAGCTAAAGTTAGAAGTAGCTCATCGGGTAACGGAAACAAGATATATGGGGAGAAAGCAGGCACAGGGTACTGCTTTTTGATGATCAGCCATGTTCATGTTGAATGGTGGTTCTGGCTTGAGGGCCGAATGGCCTACCACTGCACCTACTTTCTATTTCTCTATGTTTCTGTGTCTTTGCATCAGATTGTGATGCTTCCATTTCATCTTAACTCATGTGTTTTATATTTTATACGAAAGTGGATAACAAACCTATGTTTTACATTATTGCAGATGTTTGACTCTAAAGGGTTAACGCATGTTCGGTATCTGTAATTAATCTCATCTGCAATAAGCACTCACTACATCTTGCTGCTCTATCCACGCTGGTAAAAATGGCACGTGAAGATGCATTAATTTGTAATTTTCATCTGAATTAACAATGGTTATATATACTAATTGCCTCTTTCCGGCATACAATTTAAAGAATAACACATAATGCTGAAAATTAAAATGCAACAGATCTGAGATAGGGAGAGTTGTTTAATTGTGCTGTGCCATTCACCCAGTGGGGAATATTAGTTGCAGCCGGTGAACACAAGGCGTATTTCTGTTCAATCTGTAGTTCATTTTTATTGAATTACTTCAGACCAGTTGACAGGTTAACTCAAACCCACGGACCTGACAGCAAAGTCTGTCTGAGAGTTGATGACCAACTTGCCCGTCTGGGCTGTCCACAGTGGTTTAGAAACTTGGAAACATAGAAAATAGTTGCAGGAGTTTGCCATTTGGCCTTTTGAGCCAGCACCACCATTCAATATGATCATGGCTGGTCATCCTAAATCAGTACTCCGTTCCTGCTTTCTCCCCGTGCAGCTTTATTCCGTAAGCCCTAAGAGCTATATCTGACTCTCTCTTGAAAACCTCCTGTGAATTGACCTCCACTGCCTTCTGTGGCAGAGAATTCCACAAATTTACAATTCATCTCAACTGGGGAGGCCGACGACAGATCAGTTTTTCCTCATCTCAGTAATAATTGAGCTACCCCTTATTCTTAAACTGCGATCCCTGTTCTGGACTCCCCCAACATTGGGGACATTGTTTCTGCATCCAGCCTGTCCAATCCCCGAAGAATTGTATATGTGTAAGAAGGAACTGCAGATGCTGGTTTAAACCGATGATAGACATAAAAAGCTGGAGTAACTCAACGGGACAGGCAACATCTCTGGGGAGAAGGAATGGGTAGAGACCATTCTTCAGAATTGAATATGTTTCTATAAAATCCCTCTCATCCAAAATTCTAGTGAATTTAAGAGAGCTGTCACATACACTCAGTCTGTATTTCTATACCTATTTATTAATTAATTCAAGAGAATATTTCTCCCTTCCTGCTGTGTATATCGGGCACACATAGAAACTGAAAGAAACACTCCAATGATCAGAGACATAATAAAATGACCAACGTATACGACTGGCAGTTATATCATGTTGTTGTTTAAACTGCAGGTTTGAGAAAATTCCACACCTATTGACGTTTAATTCCTCGGATTTCCAGGCTAGAGTTTAGTTTGAGGAGAGTGAAGCACCTGTTGGACACTTGCGAGGGAGATGAACAATGTGCCTCCGTTGTTGGAGAGACCACCACCCAATACAGTATCGCCACTGTTGTGCAGTCAGTAATGTGTCTGCTGTGGCTACAACTGGGGAGGCCGATGACAGAGCACATTGGAGATTAGAGAACTGCTGATTCCAGTCATGGGAACAGCAGGGAAACATGCCCTACGGCCCGACTCGTCCATGCAGACCGAGAGGCCTATCTACGGAAATCTCATTCACCTGTATTTGTCCCATATCCGTCCATTCCTATCCGAAACAAACAGCTGTCCAAATGCTATTTATGTGCTGTGATGGTATCTCCCCCCAACGCCTCAAATTGAAAGATTGCTCCATCTTTGAAGACAGTATTCCCTTAAATCTCTCCCCTTTCGATTAAACATAAGTTCTCTGGGTTTAGATTCTCCCAGCTTGTGACCATCTATTCAATCTTGCTGTAGTTGACATAATTTTACAAGCCTCAGTAAGGTTGTCCTTCTGCATTATTGCTACAAAGATATCAATCCCACCCGATTAAATCTGTCTTCTATCTGACGCTGTCCATTCCAGATAACATCCTAATGAATCTGTTCCGCACTGCCTCTGGCAATGGGACATCATTTGTATAATATGGTGCCCAGAATTACAGAAAAGGGCCTCGCAGATATTTGAAGCACAACTAAGGAGTGCACTGCACCAGAAGGAGCAGTTAAATCTTGATTATTCTTCATTTGTATGTTCAGCTGTAGTGCAAGTGTATTCACAATCAGACGCACATGGGAAGTGAAACCAACAGTGAATTCAGAAGTGTCAGTACCGATGACCTGGAACCGAGGCAGAAAGGTGAATTAACTGTAGAGCAGAGGGATCTAGGACGACAGGTACATAGTGTGTTGAAAGTAGCGTCACAGGTTGATAGTGTCGTCAAAAAGTATTTTGTAACATTGGCCTTCTTCGGTCAGAGCATTGTGTATAGATATTCGGAGGTCATGTTGCCGTTGTATAAGACGTTGGCGAGGCCGCATTTGGAGTATTGTGTTAATTTGTGGGCACGGTAGCGCAGCGGTAGAGTTGCTGCTTTACAACGAATGCAGCGCCGGAGACTCAGGTTCGATCCTGACTACGGCTGCTGTACTGTAAGGAGTTTGTACGTTCTCCCCGTGACCTGCGTGGGTTTTCTCCGAGATCTTCGGTTTCCTCCCACACTCCAAACACGTACAGGTATGTAGGTTAATTGACTGGGTAAATGTAAAAATTGTCCCTAGCGTGTGTAGGATAGTGTTAGTGTGCGGGGATCGCTGGGCGGCGCGGACTTGGTGGACCGAAAAGGCCTGTTTCCGCGCTGTATCTGAAATATGAAAAAAATATGAAAAAATATGATTCAGGAATGATGGTGTCGATCTGGAAAGTTGATAGAGGAGATTTACGAGGATGTTGCCAGGACCAGTGGGCCTGATCTAGAGGGACAGGTTCAGCAGGCTAGTACTATAACCCGGTGCACAGGAGGATGAGGGATGATCTTCTACAGCTGAACAAAATAATCAGAGGAATAGATCTGGTAGACGCACAGAGAAGGAGAAGCAAGAAGCAGGGGGGGTAAGTTTAAGATGAGGGGGGGGAATTTATTCGGAACCTGAGGGGTAATTTTTCACACAAAGGTTGGTGGGTGTGTGGAACGAGCTGCCAGAGGAGCTGCACTCAGAGGAGGCCCCCTCACTCATGGATTAATTGAATGATAAGGTGTGGAAACAGGCTCTTCGGCCCAACAGGCCTACTCCAGCCAACACGCCCCATCTATACTACTCCCACCTGCCTGCATTCGGTCCATATCCCACCAAACCTGTCCTTTCATGCACCTATCTAACAGTTTCACAAATATTGGGATAGTCCCTGCCTAAAATTCCTCATCTGGCAGCTTGTTCCAAACATCCACACCCCGTTGTGTGAAAACGTTACCCCTTAGATTCCTATTTAATCAATTCCCCTTCACCTTAAACGTATGTCTTATGGACCTCGATTCTCCTACTCAGCGCAGGAGAAGCTGAACATCTACCCGATCTATTCCTTTCAGGATCGATGTCTATAACATCACCCCTCGTCCTTCTGCGCTCCAAGGAGACCAATCCCACTCAATTGATTCTGTCTTTAAACTAACGCTGTCCATTCCAGATAACATTCTGGTGAATCTGTTCCGTACTGTCTCTGGCAACAGGACATCATGTCTCTAATATGGTGACCGGAACTATACAAAAAGGCCTCGCAGATATTTGAAATACAATTGAGGAGAGCGCTGCACTTGCAAGAGCAGTTAAGTCTGTATTTTGGTGCTCATTTCTAGTGCAAGTGTGTTCAGAATCAGACGCTGATGGGAAGTGAAACCATCAGTGAGTTCAGGGGTGTTCGTACCAATCAGCACGAGGCAAATGTTGTCAAAGGTGTCACAGGTGAAAATATATCTCAGCAGCGTGCGATGGAACTGGGAAGCTGGTTGTTACAGTATTTGAGATGTCCTTGGAATGGATGATACAAAGAACATACCTGTGTGTGACGTTGGTGTGGACAGTGATGGGTCTGGATAAGCAGTGACATTATCAGTGTGGTCGGTGATGGATCTGGATAAGTAGTGACATTATCAGTAATTAATCTCATCTGTAATGAGCTCTCACTGCATCTTGCTGTTCTATCCACATTTGCGATTGCAGACATATTTATTTGCTATTTTCATTTTAATAGGCAATGGTTAAAATGAGTAAATAACTTTCTCCGGCATACGACTGATAGATTAACACATAATGCGTCTCTCCCAACATTCCTCGCTCTCTCTGCCTCTCGCCTTCCCACCCCCCCCCCCCACCCCCCCACATTCTACCAATATACCTCCACAAAATCCTTCCACCCTCTCTCTCACATCATCCACCCACTTTCCCCACAAACCACCCCTCTCTACCCACACTCCTCCCCGTCACTCAACACACACTCCCCCTCTCTCTCCCCACACTCCCATCTCACTCCCCACACTCATCCTGCCTTCTCTCTCTCCCCCAACTCACTCTCTCTCCCCACACTATTCAATTACTCCCCCCCACACACGCTCTTCCTACCCTCCATCACCACACTCGTCCTCCTTTCTCTCCACTCCTCCCCTTTCTCTCCCCACACCCTCCCTCTCTCTCCACACTCCTCCCCTCTTCCTCCCTACACTCCACACTCGCTTTCTCTCTGGATAAGCAGCGACATTATCAGTGTGGTCAGTGATGGGTCTGGATAAGCAGTGACATTATCAGTGTTGTCAGTGATGTGTCTGGATTGGCAGTGGCATTATCAGTGTGGTCAGTGATGGGTCTGGCTAAGCAGTGGCATTATCAGTGTGGTCAGTGATGGATCTGGATAAGCAGTGACATTATCAGTGTGGTCAGTGATGGGTCTGGATAAGCAGTGGCATTATCAGTGTGGTCAGTGATGGATCTGGATAAGCAGTGACATTATCAGTGTGGTCAGTGATGGGTCTGGATAAGCGGTGACGTTATCAGTGTGGTCAGTGATGGATCTGGATAAGCAGTGACATTATCAGTGTGGTCAGTGATGGGTCTGGATAAGCAGTGACATTATCAGTGTGGTCAGTGATGGGTCTGGATATGCAGTGACATGATCGCATTAAATCTGACACCGATGTATTACATTTAATATGATGTAAAATAAAGAATCGTTTCTTTTTTTTCTCTTCAGTTTTTATTGATTTTTCACAGAGATATATACAAAACAGTACAACATCATCGACATAAATAAAATAAGATAAGAAAAACAACAAAAATATATGAATAAATAAACAAAGGATATAAATAAATAAATAAATATATTAATTAGTTAATACATTTGAATAAGAGAGTGTGGTACACTTACCAAATAAAATATTAATAAGTAACAATGCTTGGTTATCTAGAGATATTTCAATATTCGCACAAACATACAATCTAGTTCTATATAATACAATCTTCCAATGTCCAGCTCGCCATTTATCTGGTTGGTGTCATGGCTCAAATAAACGATCCATTTTTTCCCTGATCTGCTCAAAGAATCCCTTGTTTTTAATTCAAATGCTCGACTCTAAAGGGTTAACTCAAGTTCAGTATCAATAATTAATCTAAACTTTAATGAGCACTAACTCCATCTTGCTGCTCTATCCACGCTGGTAAACATGGCAGCTGAAGATGCATTAACTTGTTATTTTCTTCTTAATTAACAGTTAGAAATACTAATTAACTCTCTCCGGCATACATTTGAAAGAATAACACATAATGCTGAAAATTAAAATGCAGCTTCAGATCTAAGAAAGGGAGAGTTGGATAAATGTGCTGTGTACTTCGCCCAATGGGGAATATTAGTTCCAGCCGGTGAACACTAGCTGTGCCTCTGTTCAATCTGCAGTTTATTTTGTGGTGAACTACTTCAGACCAAGTGATCGGTAGATGTGAATTCAAACCAACAGACCAGACGGCAAGGTACGGACAAGAGTAAATGACCAACTCTTCCGTCTGGGCTGTCCACACAGCGACACAGAGAAAGCTGCCACACACGCAGACTTCATTTATGTGCTTATTTATCAAGGAACTCAAGAGAGCAAATCTCCCATCATGCAGTGTAAACCTGGCACTCGTAGAAACTGAAATAAACACTTCAATGATCAGGGACTGTTATTAAAAATGATCAATGTATATGACAGTCAATTATAATGTTTTCTGCTTAATCAGCATCTTTGAGAAAAGTGGACATTTATTGATGTTTAATTCCCCCGATTTCAAGGCTGGAGTTCAGTTGTAGCAAAATATCCAAGGGCCACTTAAAAGCAGTTTGTATGTACCTGGCGTAAATTTCGGACAAAGGCTGCCGTGTTTAATGGGGAGGGATAGTGCATTTTAGTTTATCTGAACTATTCCCATTTGCCGGCATATGAATCATCTCCCACTAAACGAGTCCCCTCATGAACCTCTCCCAATGTATTTGTGTTATTATTATGATACTACCTATGATACTATGCACCTCAATGAGTTCACTGCACTGTCTACTGCGCTCCATGGAATAAAGTCTTGGCGATCCCAACATTTCCCTGCAGCTCCGACCCTTGTTTCTGGCAATGTGTTGGAAAGTATTTTCTGTACTCTTTGCAAATTAGTGGCATATTTCCTAAACATGGTGACGACAGATTATGTACGTTACTCCAAGTGCGTCCTCAAAAACGTCTTGTCCAACTGAACATGACTTTCCAGCGTTTAAATTATATTCACTGACTAATGAAGACCGTGGGCCAAAAAACCTTCTCCGCCACCCTATTCGTCCCTTTTCATGCAACGATGTACCTTTATACTGAGATCCCTCTGCTCTACAACACTCCCCAGCTAACTACCTTTCACGGGTAAGATCATGCCGTAATTTGACTTCCCAAATTTAAAACCTCGCACTTATCTGCAAGAAGCACCATTTGCTATATCTCAGCCCACTTCCCAATTTAAAAAAGTTCCTGCTTTAATCCATGCCAACTATTTTCACTGCCTGTGATACCACCTACTTTAGTGTCAACTGCAAACTTAAAAATGAGTCCAGCACCAATTCCTGAGACAGACCACCACTCATTGACCAATGAACGGAACTGTACCATATGCCTCTTTACAACTGTCTACTGCTGTTATCACATTCAGGGAGCTGTGGACTTGGATCGCAAGATCCCTTTATACATCACTGATGTTAAGGTTCATGCCATTAATTGTATATTTTGCACTGATATTTGCCCACCCAAAGTGCAACATCTCACACTTGCTCAGAGTAAAATCCATCTGTGATTTCCCCCACCCCTCCCATCTCTCAACTTGATCTATACGCCACTGAATACTGAGACAGCCTCCCTCGCATTCCACAACCCCAGCAATCTTGGTGTCACATGCAAACGTACAAAGCAACCCGTGTATATTCATATCAAAGATATTCATATGTACCACAAACAGCAGAGGTCCCAGCACAGATCCCTGTATATCACGACTGGTCACAGACCTCCAGCCTGAATATTGCCCTTCAACCACAATCATCTGTCTTCTATCATTCAGGCAGTTCTGAATTCATACGACCCAGTCACTGTTAATCCTGTATGCATTCACCTCCTGGATCGGTCTACCATGAGAGACTTTGAAAAAAGGACCGGATAAGCAATGACATTATCAGTGTGGTCAGTGATGGGTCTGGATAAGCATTGACATTATCAGTGTGGTCAGTGATGGGTGTGCATAAGCAGTGGCATTATCTGTGTGGTCAGTGATGGGCCTGGATTAGCAGTGACATTATCAGTGTGGTCAGTGATGGGTCTGGCTAACCAGTGACATTATCAGTGTGATCAGTGATGGGTCTGGATAAGCAGTGACATTACCAGTGTGGTCAGTGATGGGTCTGGATAACCGGTGGCATTATCAGTGTGGTCAGTGATGGGTCTGGCTAACCAGTGACATTATCAGTGGTCAGTGATGGGTCTGGATAAGCAGTGACATTATCAGTGTGGTCAGTGATGGGTCTGGATAACCAGTAACATTATCAGTGTGGTCAGTGATGGGCCTGGATAAGCAGTGGCATTATCAGTAATTAATCTAATCTGTAATGAGCTCTCCCTACATCTTGCTGTTCTATCCACGTTGGCGGGTGCAGACATATTTACTTATTATTTTCATTATAAATCAGTTGTTAAAATGAGTAAATAACTTTCTGCGGCAAACGAGTGAAAGAGTTACACATAATGCATCTCCCCCGCCCTCCTCCCATTCTCTCTCTCCACATTCCTCCTCCCTCTCCCACCCCACCTCTCCGATTCTGCCTTCCTACCTTCTCCCCCCTCTCCACACTCCTCCCCACTCTCTCCCCAAACTCCACTCTGTCTTGCCAAACTCCGCCAACCTCTCTCCCCACACACCTCCCCACTCTCTCCGCACCCCCTCTCTCCCCACTCTCCTCTCACTCTCCATCCGCGCACTCCTTGTTTTCTCCCCACACACTCACTATTCCTCCCATTCTCTCTCCACACATTCCTCCCCCTCTCTCTCCCCAACATTCCTCCCCATCTCTCTCCCCTCACACGTACCCCTCTCTGCCCACATTCCTACCTCTCTCTCTCCCACACTCCCCCTATCGTTCCCCATGCTCCACCGCTCGCTCTCTCCCCACTCCTCCCTTTCCCACACTCCACCCTCTCTCTCTCTCCCACACACCTTCCCCTCTCCGCATTCACCCTTTGGCCCTTTGTCATAAGGCCATAAGTGATAGGAGTAGAATTAGGCCATTCAATCCATCGAGTCTAGTACGCCATTCAATCGTGGCTGATTTATCTCCCCCTCCTAACCCCATTCTCCTACATTTTCCCAATAACCTCTGACACCTGTACTAATCAAAAACCTATCTGTCTCTGTGTTATAAACATCCAGTGACTTGACCTCTGCGCCCTTCTGTGGCAAATAATTCTACAGATTCACCATCCTCTGAATAAAGAAAATTCTCTTCATCTCCTTCCTAAAAGAACGTCCTTTAATTCTGAGGCTATGATCTTTAGTCCTAGACTCTCTCACCAGTGGAAACTTCCTCTCCACATCCACTCTATCCACTCCTTTAATTATTCCTTCTGTTTTAATGAGGACCTCGACATTCATCTAATCTCCAGCGAGTACAGACTCAGAGCCGACAAGTAGGTTAACCTACTCATTCCTGGGATCATTCTTGTAAACCTCCTCTGGAACCTGTCCAGACCCAGCACATCCTTCCTCAGGTATGGTGCCCAAAATTGCTCACAATATTCCAAATGCAGCCTTACCAGCGACTTATAGAGCCTCAACAATGCAACCCTGCTCCTGTATACTGCACAAACCCTCTTGGACTAAATGCTGGCATCGAGATTGTTTACTTTACCATCGTTTGACTTGCAGATTAACTTTTTCGAAATACTGCACCAGCTCTCCCAAGTCCCTTTGCACCTCCGATTTCTGGATTCTCTCCCCACTTAGAAAACAGTCTACGTCTTAATTCTTACCAGCAAAATGCACGACTCCACACTACTGATAAAGTATGCTAATGATTGTGATTATGATTATGATTATGGGAGAGAGAGAAAGAGGGGGAGAGGGAGCGAGGGGGAGTGAGAGAGAGGGGAGCGGGAGAGAGGGGAGAGAAGTAGAGAGATAGGGGGCGAGAGAGGGGAGAGAGAGAGAAAGGGGAGAGAAAGAGAGGGAGGGAGGTAGAGAGGGAGAGGAATGGTGGAGAGAGAGAGGGGAGAAAGAGATGGGGAGGGGGTATCAAATGTGTTTAGTTTCATTTATTATTGCAAATATATTCTTATAAAATGGAAAGGGGAGAGAAAGAGGGGGAGAGAAAGAGGGGAGGAGAGAGGGGGAAGGAAGGGAGGGAGAGAGAGGTGGTAACAAATATTAGCTTCATATATTATAAATGTTGTTATGAAGTGGAAGGGGGCACTGTATTAAATATTAGATTAGTTTATTATTGTATGTTTATGAAAATTAAGTGGAGAGGGGAGGAGATAGAGGGGGATGAGAGAGAGGGTGAGAGAGAGGAGGAAGAGAGAGAGGGGTAGAGAGCGAGGGAGAAGAGAAATTGAAATTGGTGTTATATATTAAAAGTTATTCATATCTCCTGGGGAGGGAGGGGATTGAGCGAGGTAGGGGGTGGAGGGAGGAAGAAGAATAAGGGTGATTGAATGGAAGGAGTGGGAAGGAGGGGAAGGGGAGAGGGGGGTGTGGGGGGGCAGGGTGAGATGGGGAGGGGAGAGAGAGGGGGAGGGGAGGGGTTGGGGGATAGAGACTGGGAGAGAGAGATGAGAGAGGGAGAAAAGGGAGGAGAGAGGGGAAAGAGGGGATCGAGGGAGAAGGGGAGAGGGCAGAGAGAGAAAGAGGGAGACAGAGGGGGGTGAGAGTTGAGGGGAAGAGAGACTGGGGAGAGAAAAGATGAAGAAGTGAGAGGGCAGAGAGAGAGGGGAGAGAGTGGGAGTGAGAGCGGTTAGATAGAGTGGAGGGGAAAGAGATGGGGAGCGAGAGGGAGGGGAGAGAGGGGAGGGAGAGTGAGGGGGAGAGAGGGAATAGAGAGAGAGAGGGGGAGAGAGGGCAGAGAGAGAGGGAGAAGGGGGAGAGAAAAGGGAGAGAGAGAGAGGAAGAGAGAGAGAGTAGACGGGGAGAGGGAGGAGTAAAAGAGAGAAAGAGGTTTGAGAGAGTGGAGTGAGAGAGAGAGATGGGGAGAGAATGCGAGGGGGGAGAGAGAGAGGGGGGCGAGTGAGAACGGTCGAGAAAGAGAGAGAGAGAGAGGGGTGAGAGTGAGAGAGAGATGGGAAAGAGAAATAGGAGGGAGAATAAGAGAGAGACGGGGGATAAAATATTATTTTATTCTATTATTTTACGTGTATTATAAAGTGGAGGGGGGTGAAGGAGGGGTAGAGGACAGAGACAGAGGGCAGAGCGAGAGGGGAGATATGGGTGAGATAGGAGTGAGAGAGAGTGAGGGGAGAGAGGGGAGGGAGATAGAGGGCAGAGAGAGAGGGGGAGAGAGAGGGGAGTGAGGGAAGGGGAGAGATAGGGGACAACGAGAGTGGAGGGGGAGAGATTAGGGGAGAGAGAGAGATGAAGGAGAGAGAGCGCAGAGAGGGAGAGGGGGAGAGAGGGGAATGAGTGGGGGAGAGAGGACGGGAGGAGAGACTGGGGGAGAGAGAGGGGGAGAGAGGTGAGGGGGAGAGATAGAGGGCGGGAAGAGAGAGGGGGAGAGGGGAATGAGAATGAGGGAGAGAGAGGGAGAGGGAGAGATTGATGGCGAGAGAGACTGGGGGAGAGCGAGAAGGGGAAAGAGGGGAGAGAGGTGAGGGAAATAGAGAGTGGGAGGGCAAAGAGAGAGGGGGGAAGAAAGTGAAGTGAGAGGGGGAGAGAGAGAGGGGGGAGAGAGTACAGGGGGAGAGAGACAGAAGAGAGAGATAGATGAAGGAGAGAGAGAGGGGGATTGAGGCGTTAGAGAGAGTGGAGGGGAAAGTGACTGAGAGAGAGGGGGAGAGAGTGAGAGAGGTACTGAGAGAGAGGGCACAGACAGAGGGCACAGAGGGAGAGCGGGGGGAGGAAAGAGGTGAGTGAGAGTGGGGAAAGAGAGAGTTGAGGGGGAGAGAATAGAGGGGGGACAGAGGGAAGAGGGAGAGGGGGAGGGAGAGAGGGTGGGATGGCATCAAATATTAGTTTAGTTTAATTGTTTTGTAAATATATTCCTACACAATGGGGGGAGAGAGAGAGAAAGAGGGGGAGAGAAAGAGGGGGACGGGAGAGGGGGAATGCAAGATAGAGAGATGTTTGATAGAGTGGAGAGAGAGAGATAGTGGAGAGAAAGGTAGAGGTAGCGAGAGAGAGTGGGGTGAGAGAAAGGGGAGAGAAAGAGAGAGGGACAGAGAGATGAGAGAAAGAAAGGGGAGAGAGTATGAAAGAGAGGGGAGGGGTGGGGATCAAATATTAGTTTAATTTATTGTAAGTGTATTATAAAGTGGAGGCGGGGAGGAGGAGGGGGAGGAAGGGGAGGGAGAGAGAGTGCGGAGAGGGAGGGGGATAGCGAGGTCGGAGCGAGAGGTGGGAGAGAGGTGGGAGAGAGCGGGGAGTGGGAGAGAGGAGTGAAAGAGAGAGGGATGGAGAGAGGGAGATAAGGCAGAGAGTGAGAGAGAGAGAGAGAGAGGGAGAGAGAGAGAGGGGAGTGAGAGAAGGGGAGAGAGTGGGGGGACATGGAGTGGAGGGGGGGAGAATGGGGGAGAGAGAGATGCAGGAGATGGCAGGGAGTGAATGGAGGGTGAGAGGGTGAGAGAGGGGGGAGTATAAATGGAGGGGGGAGAGGGGAGAATGGGGAGGGAGAGAGAGGGAGGGCAGAACGAGAGGGGGAGAGGGGGAAGAGAGGTGAGTGAGAGGGGGAGAGAGGGGGGAGTGATAGTGGAGGGGAGAGAGACTGGTGAGAGAGGATGAGAAAGGGGAGCGGGAGAGAGAGGGAGGGCAGAACAAGAGGGGGAGAGAGGGCAGAGAGAGACGGGGAAGTAGCTGAGTGATAGCGGGAGAGTTTCGAGGGGGAGAGACACTGGGGAGAGAGAAAGGGGGGAGGGTAGAGGATGAGAGAGAGAGAGTGGGAGAGAGGGGGAGGAGAGAGGGCTGAGGTGGTATCAAATATTAGTTTAGTTTTATTTTTCTATTGTAAATGTATCCTTACAAAATGGAGGGGAGAGAGAAAGAGGGGGAGGGAAAGGGTGGGAGGGAAAGAGGGGAGAGAGAGTGAGAGGAAAGGAAGGGGAGGGAGCGTGTGCGTAACAAATATTAGTTTAATGTATTGTTGGATTTATAAAATGGAATGGGAGAGAGGGTATCAAATATTAGGTCAGTTTATAATGGTAAATTAATAATATTAAATTGGAGAGGGGGAGAGAGAGGGGGGTAAGCGAAATGGTAGAGTTATTTTTTTTAGTTTAGAAACACAGAAACGCAGAAATAAGTGCAGGAGGAGGCCATTGGGCCCTTCGTGCCAGCACCGCCATTCATTGTGATCATGGCAGGTCATCCACATTCAGTAACTTGTGCCTGCTTCTCCCCATATCCCTTCATTCCGCTAGCCCCGAGAGCTCTTTAATTTAGTTTACTTTATTTAGTCAAAATGTTTGACAGAGAGAGAGATGGAGTGAGTGTGAGAGAGAGATGGGAAGAGAGGGAGGGGAGAGAGTGCATCATATATTAGTTTAGTTTCCATGCTGTATCGCTAAATTAATAATTGTGTGAATGGGCTATCGCTGGTCGGATTGGACTCGGTGGGCTGAAGGGCGTGTTTCCGCGTTGCATCTCTGAAGTAAAAAGGGAGAAAGTGAAACAGGTAGAGGAAGGCGAGATTTTGGGGCCTGTTTCAAGATGGCCGACTTTTGTCTCCTGTTCCCAGCGGAGGACAACAAGAAGGCCGAGGGGAGAGAGAGAGAAAGGGGAGAGAGAATAGAAGAGAAAGAGGGGGAGAGGGGGGATCAAATTTTAGTTTAGTTTAATTTATTATCGTTAGTGTATTATAAACTGGAGGGCGGAGAATGAGAGCGTAGTAACTGAAATAAACACTTCAATGGTCAGGGACTGTCATTAAAAATGATCAATGTATATGACAGGCAATTTTGTTATTTTTTCTGCTTAATCTGCATCTTTGAGCAAAGTGGACACCTGTTGATGTTTAATTCTTCTGACTTCAAGGCTGGAGTTTAGTGGTAACTTAATATCCAAGCAGATGTCAGGCCGGTTAAAAGCGGTTTATTTGTTGGAGCTGCACCTGCCGCAAATGTCAGACACAGGTTGCCGTGTTCCATGGGGAAGGATAGCACATTTCACTTCATCTGAACTGTTCCCATTTGCCGGCATAGGAAACATCTCCCTCTAGACACATAGAAAATAGTTGCAGGAGGAGGACATTCAGCCCTTCGAGCCAGCACCTCCATTCAATGTGATCGTGGCTGATCATCCACAATTAGTACCCCGTTCCTGCCCTCCCCATATCCCTTGATTCTGCTCGCACTGAGCTCCATCTAACTCTCTGTTGAATGCATCCGGTGAATCGCAGAGAATTCTGAGGCAGAGAATTCAACAAATTCACAACTCTCTGGGTCAAAGAGTTTATCCTAATTTCTGTTCTAAATCCGGTGAATCGCAGAGAATTCTGAGGCAGAGAATTCAACAAATTCACAACTCTCTGGGTCAAAGAGTTTATCCTAATTTCTGTTCTAAATGGCCTACCCCTTATTTTTAAACTGTGGCACTTGGTTCTAGACTCCCCCAATAACAGAAACATGTTTCCTGCATTTAGCGTGTCCAATCCCTGAATAATTTGAAATGTTTCTATAAGATCCATTCTCATCCTTCTAAATTCCAGTGAATACATGCCCAATCGCTCCATTCGTTCAGCATATGACAGCCCCGCCATCCTGGGAATTAACCTTGTGAACCAATGCTGCACTCCCTCTAAAGCAAAACTGTCCTTCCACAAATTGGGAGACCAGAAACTGCACACAATAACTCAGGTGTGGTCTCACCAGCGCCCTGAACAACTGCAGAAGGACCTCTTTGTTCCTGTACTCAAATCCTCTCGTTGTGAAGGCTACCAGGCCATTTGCTTTCTTCACTGCCTGCTCTACCTGAATGTTTACTTTCAGTGACTGACGTACAAGGCCACCCAGGTCTTGTTGCACTTTCCCTTTTCATAATCTGACACCATTCAGATAATAATCTGCCTTCTTGTTCTTGCCACCAAAATGGATAACCTCACATTTATCCACATTACACTGCATCTGCCCACTCATCCAACCTGTCCAAGTCACCCTGCATCCTCATAGCATCCTCTTCACAGTTCATCATGCCACCCAGCTTTGTGTTATATGCAAATTTGCTTCTTTTACTTTTAATTCCTTCATGTAAATCATATATATATATTTTGTGAATAGCTGCGGTCCCAACACCAAGCCTTGAGGCACCCCACTAGTCACTACATGCCATTCTAAAGGGGACCCATTAATTCCTACTCTTTATTTCCTGTCTGCCAACCAATTTTCTATCCATGTCAATACCCTGCCCCCAATACTATGTGCTCTAATTTTGCCCACTCGTCTCCTGTTGCCCACTAATTGCCCACTAACCAGTCTCCTCATGTACCTGTCCAAATGTCTTAGTGTTTTTATTATTGCGCTCCCTATGATACTGTGCACCTCTATGAGATAACTGCACTGTCTACTGCGTTCCATGGAACAAAGTCCTGACGTGCCCAGCCTTTCCCTGTAGCTCCGAACCTTGTTTCCGGGCAACGTGTTCGATAATATATTCGGCACTCTTTAAAATTAATTTTCAAATTTCGGAAACGCGGTGACTATAAATGTGCACATTACTCCAAGTTACACCAACTTCTTGTCCAACTGAACATAACTTTTCAACTTTTAAATTTTATTCACTGGTTGACGAAGGCAGTGCGCCAAAAAAACCTTCTCCACCAACCTATCCTCCTGTTACGTCTCTTTTCTTGCAACTATATACTTTTGTTCTGAGATCCCTCCGCTCCACAACAATCCCCAGCTAACTACCATTCACGGTATTTAATGGCCCGACTAAATTTGTCCTGGTCCGACCTCAAAATTAAAACCTCACACTTATCTGTAAAAAACACCTTTTGCTATTTCTCAGCTCACTTTCCAATTTGAAACAGTTCCTGCTTTAATTCTTGCTCACCATTACACTGAATGTGATACCACAGGGGGAGAGAGAGAAATGGGAGAGAGTGAGAGGGGGAGAGAAAGATTGAGAGAGGGTGAGAGAGAGGGGAGAGAGAGG
>NW_027602536.1:0-7500 GCF_053455715.1 Rhinoraja longicauda
TAGGCAGCTATTTGTGGAGTGCGGTCTCTCGCTCGCTCGCTCTCGGGGGGGGGGGGGGGGGGGTGAAAGGGAGAACGAGAGGGACCCATTTCGATCTGGCTAGATAGCTCGTTAATCGCTATAAAACTTTCTTGCGATCTGGCTCGTGAGCTATCTACTGGTATAGCTGGCTACATGCCTAGCTCACTAGCCATCTAGCAAAGCGCCATCAAGCTAAACCCGCTATCTGGCCGCCAAAGCTGCTGGCTAACAATCTAGTTATCTAGTTATCTATCTCTCTAGCCCTCAGGCAAGTTAGTGACCTAGCTATGTTGCTACCAAAATAGTTAGCTCTTTACCTATCAATCAAGCTATCTCGAGAACTGGATTGCGAGCCAGCAGGATAGACTGCCAGACAGCGTGTGAGCTATCTCGCTAGCAAGATAGCGAACTACCTAGATAGCTATCTACATGCAATGCTAGACAGCTAGAAAGCTGGATATCTGTATATCAGCTATCAGCGAGATAGCTGGAGATATTGATAGTAAATAGGTAGCTCTCTATCTAGGCAGCTATTTGAGGGGTGCGCGCTCTCTCTCTCTCTCTCTCTCTCTCTCTCTCTCTCTCTCTCTCTCTCTCTCTCTCTCTCTCTCTCTCTCTCCATCCTCTGTGGGCCTCGTGAGAGAGGGAGATCTTGTTGAGTGGGAACGATAGGTGAGCCATGATAGAATGCAGGAGTGGACTCGATGGGCCTTGGTGCACTAACTCTGCTGCTATGACTTTTGTACCAGTGTTCTTTTTTAACAGTGCACTGCTGCATCCTCACAAAGCGCACCCCAGTGCATGTACAGTGGGAATATACTGTCACATCGCTCTCCCGTGGATGAACATCAGCAGCACTCGGCAACATCCACACGCAGCGCACCTCAGTGCATGTACAGTAGCAATATACTGTCACAGCGCCCTCCCCTGGATGAACATCAACAGTACAATGCAACATCGAGGCACAACAGCCCTCACTGTCTGTACAATATAAGTGCATCGCAGCATCAGCATTGCTTATGATGGACCTTGAGTTCCCAATGCGAAACACGCAAATCGTGGTAGTACGTTTACAGTAATAAATAAGCCACGTAGAATGCTTGCTATATTTGACCGAGTCATTGAATATGAGTCAGATGTCAATATTCAACTTTAGAGAACTTTACTTCGGCCGCTTTTGCAGCTTTGTGTACAGTTATGTTCGCTCTCGTACACAAAGGATATGGGCGCTTCGGAAATCGTGTTCAAGACGTTTACAAGATCATCGCCTGGAGCGTATGAACAACCAGACGTTGGACTGGTTCATCGGAGTTCGGGCAGTAACCTGATAGATCGATAGCAAATTATGAGAGGCAAAGATATGGTAAACAGTCAGAACATTCCTCTCAAGATGGAAATATCAAGTAGTGAAGGCCACCCCTTTATGGTGAAAGGGATGAAGTTTAAACGAGGTGTGCGGGGAAAGCAAGGGGCATTAAGTGCATCGAACGTAATACCGCAGGTGGGCATTGGGTGATAAGGAATAGGAGTAGAATTAGACCATTCGGCCAATCGTCTTATCCGCCAATCTTTTTCCCTCCAAACCACATTCTCCTGCCTTCTCCCCATAACTTCTGATACCTGTATTAATCAAGAATCTTTCTGTCTACGCCTTTAAATATCCATTGACGTGACCTACACAGCCTGTTGTGGCAAATAATTCCACAAATTCATCAATTTCTGAATAAATAAATTTCTGATCATCTTCAAAAGAGAACGTAGATTAATTCTGAGGAAATGATCTCTTGTCCGAGACGCTCCCACAAGTGGAAACATACTTTCCACATCCACTGGATCTAAACCATTCACATATCTGTATGTTTCAATGAGGTCCACCCTCATACTTCTAAACTCCGAGTGCAAGCCGGGAGCCGCCAAACGCTCGCCATAGGTTAACTTATTGCTGGGATCATTCTTGTAAACCTCCTCTGGACCCTCTCCAGAGCCAGCACACCTCCCCTCTGATATGGTGCCCAGAATTGCTCACAATATTCCAAATGCGGCCTTCCCAGCGCCTTGTAAAGCCTCAACATTACATCCGTGTTTCTGTGTACAAGTCCTCTTGAAATAAATGCAGGCATTGAGTTTGCTTCCATTAGACAATAGACAATAGACAATAGGCAATAGACAATAGACAATAGGTGCAGGAGTAGGCCATTCGGCCCTTCGAGCCAGCACCACCATTCCATGTGATCATGGCTGATCATTCTCACCGATTCAACTTGCAGATAAACATTTTGGGAATCCTTAACCAGCACTCCCAAGTCCCTTTGCACTTCCGATTTATGGATTATTTCCCCACTTAGACAACAGTCTACGCCATTATTCCTACTACCAAAATGCAGTACTCCGCACTTTGCTACACTATATTCCATCTGCCACTTCTCTACCCATTCGCCCAACATGTCCAAGTCCTTCTGCGGAGTCCATGCTTTCTCTAAACTACTTGCCCTTCCACCTCTTTTCGTAACATCCGCAAACCTGGCCACAAAGCCTTCAACCCCCTCGTCCAAATCATAATATAAAACGTGGAGTAGCGGACAAACACCGATCCTTGAAGATCTTCACTAGTTACTGTTAGCCAACGAGAAAAAAATCCCTCTTTATTGCCACTCTTTGTCTTCTGCCATCCAGCCAGCCTGTTATCCATGCTGATGTTTGCCCTTTGTCACCGTTGGCTCTCATCTTCCTAAGCAGCCATCTTGTGACACCTGGTCAAAGGTTTTCTGAAAATCAAAGTTAACAACATCTACTGTCTCTCCTTTGGATGTTTTGCTATTTACTTCTTCAAATAATTCCAGCAAATTTATCAAACACGACCTTCCCTTCACAAAGCCATGCCAACTTATGCCTATTTCATCGTGCACTTATAAATACTCTGTCACATCATCCTGTATAACGGGTCCTAAAATCTTACCACCCACTCCACTGGTGTTGGAGGCAGATACAATACTGATATTTAAGACAAGTTCAGATTTTCAGGTAATGAAGGGATATGCATTGTGAGCAGGCAGGTAAGGTTGGTCGTCTCATGTTCGGCACAGCTATTATTAGCCGAAAGTCCTGCCGTGCCTTGTACTTCGTGTAGGAAAGAAATGCAGATGCTGGTTTAAATCGAAGGAAGGCACAAAATGCTGGTGTAACTCAACGAGACAGGCAGCATCTCTGGAGAGAAAGAATGGGTGAAGTTTCGGGTCGAGACCCTTTAGACTGATGTCGGAGAGGTCAACGGGAAAGTGATAGAATGTTGTTAGAGACAGTGAGACTAGTGGGATAGCTGGGAAGGAGGAGGGATGGAGAGAGAGGGAAAGCAATGGCTAATTGAAGTTAGAGAAGTCAATGTTCATATCGCTGGTATGTTAGCTGCCCAAGCGAAGTATGAGGTGCTGTTCCTCCAATTTGCGCTGGGCCTCACTCTGACAATGGAGGATGCCCAGGACAGAAAGTTCACATTGGGAATGGGGGAGCGGGGGTGAGTTAAAGTGCTGAGCAACCGGGAGATCAGGTAGGACTGTGTGGAGCTGTTCAGCGAAACGATCGTCGAGCTTGCGCTTGGTCTCGCCGATGTCACTCCATCAGTACTATCCCACAGTATACCGTTACACCAGTACTACCCCACAGTGCGTCACTCCATCAGTACTATCCAACAGTGTCACTCCATCAATCCCATCCCACATTATGTCACAACAACAGTACTACCGCACAGTGTGTCACCCCATCAGAACTATCCCAGAATGTGCCATTATTTCAACACTACCCTACGTTAGGTTACTCCATCAATACTACTTTACAGTCTCTCACTCCATCAGTACTACATGTTACTCCATTAGTCGTACACAAGATCGTGCCACTCTCATCAGTACAACCCCACAGTATGTCATTCCATCATTTCTTCCCGGCGGTGTTTCACTCTGTCAGTACCATCTTAAGTATGTAATTTCATCAGTTCTACCCACAGTTTTTCACCCCTTCAATAATACCATCGAATGTGTCACTATATCAGTACTACCCCAAAATATACCAGTCCTTCACTCCATCAGCCCAATCTCACTGTGTCACTCCATCAGTAATTCCCCACAGTATAAGTATTTCCCCACAATGCCTCACGCCATTAGCACTACCCGATTTTTATCATTCATTCAGGACTATCCCAGTGGGTCACTCCATAAGTGCTGCCACAAATTGTGTCATTCCATCGGTATTACCAAACAGTGTGTCATTGCATTAGTATTACATCACAGTTTGTCATCACAATAGTACTACCGCTCAGTGTGTCACTCCGTCGGTGAAACCACACAGTGTCTCACTGCATCAATACAACTCAATATTGTTACACTCCATCGGCACTGCCCAACATCATGTCACTCCAGTGCAACCCTAGAACGTGTCACTCCATCAATGCTCCCCGCAGTATGTTCTTCCATCAGTACTCCCCAAAGTGTTTCACAACATCAGGACTACCTCAAATCTGCCATTCCATCCGCATTACCCCACAGTGTGCTAACCCATCGCAGCGACTCCATAGTGTGTAATTCCATCACTATTTCACCACAGTTTTTCATCGCAACTGTACTACCGCAGAGCGTGTCAGTCCATCAGTATTACTGCGTCACTCCAACAGAATGTGCTATTACATCCGTGCTACCCCACAGTGTGTCATTCCATCAATACACCTCCACAGTACGTCATTACACCAGTACTACTCCACAGTGTTACACTCCATCAGTGCAACACTGGAGCGTGTCACTCCATCAGTACTACCCTACAATATGTTATTCCATCAGTATTACACCACAGTGATGCACTCCATCAGTACTGCCTTGAGCTTGTCATTCCATTTTGTACAACCACACGGACTCATTCAATTAGTATTACCCATCAGTGTAACTCTCCATCTGTACTGCCCCACCGTCAGTCCTTACCATTCCACAATGTGCGACCCGACAGTACCACCAAAGATTGGGTCAATACTTCAGTACTAGCCCACTGTGCGCCATTCTGTCCACACTACCCCCAGTGTGTCATTCAATCAGCACTACACCGAAGTATCTCACTCCGTCAGTACAACCGCGCAATGTGTCAGTCCATCAGTAATACGCACCGTGTGTCACTCCATCAGTACTGCTCCACAGCGTGTCACTCCATCAGTTTTACCCCACGGGATGTAGTTGCACACTGAAGTAGTACTGACGGAGTGACAAACTGTGTGGTAGTACTGATGCAATGACCTCACAATTTGTCACTAAATCAGTGCTATTCCACTGTGTGTCACTCCGTCAGTTAGTCATAACAACAGTACTACTCATTGT
Organism: Rhinoraja longicauda; assembly: GCF_053455715.1. Taxonomy (NCBI): domain Eukaryota; kingdom Metazoa; phylum Chordata; class Chondrichthyes; order Rajiformes; family Arhynchobatidae; genus Rhinoraja; species Rhinoraja longicauda. The sequence continues at coordinate 5,370 of NW_027602536.1, forward strand.
GCCACGCCATGAGTATTACCCGTAGTGTGTCACTACATCAGTAGAGCCCCACGATGTATCATTCCATCAGAACAACTGCAAAGTGTGTCACTTCATCAGTACTACTGCAAATTTTGTCACTCCATCTGTACTAAACCACAGTATATTAATCCACCCGTACTGCATCAACTGGGGTCACTCCATCAGTACTACCGCACATTGTGTCACTCCATCAGTACTACCGCACATTGTGTCACTCCATCAGTACTACCCCACATTGTGTCACTCCATCAGTACTACCCCACATTGTGTCACTCCATCAGTACTGCCCCACATTGTGTCACTCCATCAGTACTACCCCACATTGTGTCACTCCATCAGTGCACTGCCCAGTGCGTCACTCCATCAGTACAACTGCGCAGTAGTTCATTATGCTGCTGGCCTTGCCGAGGCAGCGTGGTTTATAAATTGAGTCAATATATGGGAGATTGCTTTGTGTGATGGTCTGGACAATTCGCAGCAACTTCTGGCGTTCTTGTATGGAGCTGTTCCCAAACCAAGCTGTGATGCATCTTGATAAAATACTTTATATGCTGTATCTGTAGATGTTGGTGAGAGTTGTAGAGGGCACGCCGAACTGGCTAAGCCTGCCAAGGACATGGATGGGTGAAGTTCGGTTCGAGACCCTTCTTCAGACTGATTGTGGTGGGAAGCTGGAGAAGGCTGGAACAGCAGGACAAAGCGAGTTGAATGATGAGTGGGTGAATACCGTTTCCATAGTTAGGTGGTTGAGACCAGAGGTTAGAAGATAAAAGTTGCGAGATAAGGATTGAGCAGGTTGGAATTATAAAGAGAGATGAGGGAATATTGGTTGAAGGTGAGGTGGAGGGGATTAACAAGTGCGAGTCCGCGTGAAGGAAGAGATAGCGCGAGGGAAAAGCGGGAAGTTGCACGTTAGTTACCTGGCATTTGCTAATGTTCATACCATTAGGTTGCAAGGTTCCCAAGCGGACTATGAAGTGGCGTTCTTTCTGTTTTAATGTAACCTCTCTGGCGCTGGTGGAGGCCCAGGACAGAAAGGTCAGTGTGCGAGGGAGAGTTACAATGGCTTACAACGGGGAGATACGGCAAGCCTTAGCAGAACTAGGGTGAGTGTTCGACAAAACGGTCGCCGAGTCTCCATTTCACCACGCCGATGTAAAGGAGGCCATATCTGGAACACCACATGCAGTAGATGAGATTAGAGGTGGTGCAGGTGAACATCTGTCGCACCTGGAAGGGCTATTGAAGTGTGAGGAAACGGGGTAGAGAGACATCCCATGGTGGCGGGCCGTTTTAACCGCACTTCCCGAGAAAGGCCTTGGAGAGAGAAGTGAGGGCGAGCAGGAGGAGTGTTGAGGAAAAGAGAGAGACAGATAGGGAGTACAGTGATGAAAGGAAGAGATAGCGGAGAAGACCAAAGAAGAGATGGAGGGAGAGTTAAGTAACAAAGGGAGAGTGAGAACATGAAAAGAGAGCGGAGTTCAGATCGCGTGGGTTGGCAAAACGGAGCGATGGAAGGGTCAGATAGTTAGAAAGAAACGGAGGGATAGATGCAATGGGAGTGAGAAGGAGGGGGGGTTAGGAGAGAGAGGTTGACAGAGAGATGGCGGAGCCGAGAGGAAGAATAGAGATGGTAGGAGAGAGTGATAGTTCAGAGAGAGCGACAGCAGTAAGGATGGAGGGAGAGAGAAAGGGAGGAGGGAGAGAGAAAGGGAGGAGGGAGAGAGAGAAAGGGAGGAGGGAGATGTGCCGGATCATTCGCTGTTTTATTTGGGTTGAGGACAATTCTGAAGCCACAATGTTTCTGTTCTCTGAGTGTCGAGAGTCTTTGGGTCGTTCCTCCTCAGAGGTGACGAAGGCAGAGAATGTTATTGTCCCGGCGCAAAATCAGCCCCACTGCAGACAAGCAAGGAGTGAATGGTTACCGGCCTCGCCGGGAGTGTGGGGGTGAGGTTGCAGTCAGTTAAGCCGCGATCATATTGAGTGGTGAAGCAGAGTGGAGGGGCCACTTTAGTGCGAGGTGATCTGTTGATCTAATCCCTCAACCTGTGGACAAATGTCGCCCAGTCCACCTTCAAACTGGGCACCAGAAGCCCTGAGAGGGTCCCTG
>NW_027602536.1:12500-33566 GCF_053455715.1 Rhinoraja longicauda
GATCGGTGGGTGGGTGGATGGATGTGAGGAGGGAACCGTACACCAATAAAGATTTTAATGCGTTGCATCAGTTGCATTTAACATTTGAGTGGTTTTGCATGATTTTTGCAATTAATTTTATTGCATTAAACATCCCAGGAGGCTGCAATATTTCTTTAATGCACTGCCATCACTGCATTTAACTTTGCAGCAGTCTGCAATGTTATCATAATACGATGCATTAGTTGCATTGAACATTTGAGAGATTTTGCATGATTATTACAATGATTTTAATGCGTTTAATACCCCAGAACAGCTGCAATTTTGCTTTAATGCAAGGCCTGCGCTGCATTTAACATTGCAGGAGCCTGCAGAGTTGTTCTAATACGTTGCATTAATGGCATTTAACATTTGAGTGGTTTTGCAAAATTATTGCAATTAATTTTATTGCATTTAACATCCCAGGGGTTGCAATATTGCTTTAATGCAACGCCAGCGCTGCATTTAACAATGCAGCAGCCTGCAAAGTTATCGTAATACGATGCATTAGTCTCATTTAACATTTGAGAGGTTTTGCAGGATTATTATTGCATTTCACATCGCAGGGTGTTGCAATATTTCTTTAATGCAAGGCGATCACTGCATTTAACATTGCAGCAGCCTGAAAAGTCATCCTAATGCGATGCATTTATTGCATTTAACATTTGAGAGGTTTTGCAAAATTATTGCAATTAATTTAATGCATATTACATCCATTGGGGGTAGCTAGGTGACTTTAATGCAAGGCCATCACTGCATTTAACATTGCAGCAGCCTGCAAAGTTATCCTAATGCGATGCATCAATTGCATTTAACATTTGAGAGGTTTTGCATGATTATTGCAATGATTTTTTAATGCATTTCACATCCCAGGGTGGTGTCATATTGCATTAATGCAAGGCCATCACTGCATTTAACATTACAGCAACCGTACACCAATAAAGATCTTTCCACAGACAGCACGCGGCACTTGTTTATATCGCCCACACCAGACACCAGACACAAACCCAAACACAAACCCAAACACAGACCCAAACATAAACCCAAACACAGACCCAAACACAGACTCAAACACAGACCCAAACACACACCCACACACAGAAACACACATAGACACACACACAGACCCACACACATCAGACACACTTCCCGGAAGCACTTCCAAATGCCGGATAGTCTCCTCCCTGCCCTGGAGGTTCAGCTACGTGCCGGGGGTAGTAAATACAATAATAATACTATAGTAATAATAATTAATATTATTAATAATAATAAGAATTAATCAAAGATTGATTGATCGATCGATCGGTGGGTGGGTGGATGGATGTCAGGAGGGAACCGTACACCAATAAAGATTTTAATGCGTTGCATCAGTTGCTTTTAACATTTGAGTGGTTTTGCATGATTATTGCAATTAATTTTATTGCATTAAACATCCCAGGAGGCTGCAATATTTCTTTAATGCAAGGCCATCACTGCATTTAACTTTGCAGCAGTCTGCAATGTTATCATAATACGATGCATTAGTTGCATTGAACATTTGAGATATTTTGCATGATTATTACAATGATTTTAATGCGTTTAATACCCCAGAACAGCTGCAATTTTGCTTTAATGCAAGGCCTGCGCTGCATTTAACATTGCAGGAGCCTGCAGAGTTGTTCTAATGCGTTGCATTAATTGCATTTAACATTTGAGAGGTTTTGCAAAATTATTGCAATTAATTTGATTGCATTTAACATCCCAGGGGGTTGCAATATTGCTTTAATGCAACGCCAGCGCTGCATTTAACAATGCAGCAGCCTGCAAAGTTATCCTAAGACGATGCATTAGTCGCATTTATCATTTGAGAGGTTTTGCAGGATTATTATTGCATTTCACATCGCAGGGTGTCGCAATATTTCTTTAATGCAAGGCGATCACTGCATTTAACATTGCAGCAGCCTGAAAAGTCATCCTAATGCGATGCATTTGTTGCATTTAACATTTGAGAGGTTTTGCAAAATTATTGCAATTAATTTAATGCATATTACATCCATTGGGGGTAGCTAGGTGACTTTAATGCAAGGCCATCACTGCATTTAACATTGCAGCAGCCTGCAAAGTTATCCTAATGCGATGCATCAATTGCATTTAACATTTGAGAGGTTTTGCATGATTATTGCAATGATTTTTTAATGCATTTCACATCCCAGGGTGGTGTAATATTGCATTAATGCAAGGCCATCACTGCATTTAACATTACAGCAACCGTACACCAATAAAGATCTTTCCACAGACAGCACGCGGCACTTGTTTATATCGCCCACACCAGACACCAGACACAAACCCAAACACAAACCCAAACACAGACCCAAACATAAACCCAAACACAGACCCAAACACAGACTCAAACACAGACCCAAACACACACCCACACACAGAAACACACATAGACACACACACAGACCCACACACATCAGACACACTTCCCGGAAGCACTTCCAAATGCCGGAAAGTCTCCTCCCTGCCCTGGAGGTTCAGCTACGTGCCGGGGGTAGTAAATACAATAATAATACTATAGTAATAATAATTAATATTATTAATAATAATAAGAATTAATCAAAGATTGATTGATCGATCGATCGGTGGGTGGGTGGATGGATGTCAGGAGGGAACCGTACACCAATAAAGATTTTAATGCGTTGCATCAGTTGCTTTTAACATTTGAGTGGTTTTGCATGATTATTGCAATTAATTTTATTGCATTAAACATCCCAGGAGGCTGCAATATTTCTTTAATGCAAGGCCATCACTGCATTTAACTTTGCAGCAGTCTGCAATGTTATCATAATACGATGCATTAGTTGCATTGAACATTTGAGATATTTTGCATGATTATTACAATGATTTTAATGCGTTTAATACCCCAGAACAGCTGCAATTTTGCTTTAATGCAAGGCCTGCGCTGCATTTAACATTGCAGGAGCCTGCAGAGTTGTTCTAATGCGTTGCATTAATTGCATTTAACATTTGAGAGGTTTTGCAAAATTATTGCAATTAATTTGATTGCATTTAACATCCCAGGGGGTTGCAATATTGCTTTAATGCAACGCCAGCGCTGCATTTAACAATGCAGCAGCCTGCAAAGTTATCCTAAGACGATGCATTAGTCGCATTTATCATTTGAGAGGATTTGCAGGATTATTATTGCATTTCACATCGCAGGGTGTCGCAATATTTCTTTAATGCAAGGCGATCACTGCATTTAACATTGCAGCAGCCTGAAAAGTCATCCTAATGCGATGCATTTGTTGCATTTAACATTTGAGAGGTTTTGCAAAATTATTGCAATTAATTTAATGCATATTACATCCATTGGGGGTAGCTAGGTGACTTTAATGCAAGGCCATCACTGCATTTAACATTGCAGCAGCCTGCAAAGTTATCCTAATGCGATGCATCAATTGCATTTAACATTTGAGAGGTTTTGCATGATTATTGCAATGATTTTTTAATGCATTTCACATCCCAGGGTGGTGTAATATTGCATTAATGCAAGGCCATCACTGCATTTAACATTACAGCAACCGTACACCAATAAAGATCTTTCCACAGACAGCACGCGGCACTTGTTTATATCGCCCACACCAGACACCAGACACAAACCCAAACACAGACCCAAACATAAACCCAAACACAGACCCAAACACAGACTCAAACACAGACCCAAACACACACCCACACACAGAAACACACATAGACACACACACAGACCCACACACATCAGACACACTTCCCGGAAGCACTTCCAAATGCCGGAAAGTCTCCTCCCTGCCCTGGAGGTTCAGCTACGTGCCGGGGGTAGTAAATACAATAATAATACTATAGTAATAATAATTAATATTATTAATAATAATAAGAATTAATCAAAGATTGATTGATCGATCGATCGGTGGGTGGGTGGATGGATGTCAGGAGGGAACCGTACACCAATAAAGATTTTAATGCGTTGCATCAGTTGCTTTTAACATTTGAGTGGTTTTGCATGATTATTGCAATTAATTTTATTGCATTAAACATCCCAGGAGGCTGCAATATTTCTTTAATGCAAGGCCATCACTGCATTTAACTTTGCAGCAGTCTGCAATGTTATCATAATACGATGCATTAGTTGCATTGAACATTTGAGATATTTTGCATGATTATTACAATGATTTTAATGCGTTTAATACCCCAGAACAGCTGCAATTTTGCTTTAATGCAAGGCCTGCGCTGCATTTAACATTGCAGGAGCCTGCAGAGTTGTTCGAATGCGTTGCATTAATTGCATTTAACATTTGAGAGGTTTTGCAAAATTATTGCAATTAATTTTATTGCATTTAACATCCCAGGGGGTTGCAATATTGCTTTAATGCAACGCCAGCGCTGCATTTAACAATGCAGCAGCCTGCAAAGTTATCCTAATACGATGCATTAGTCGCATTTATCATTTGAGAGGTTTTGCAGGATTATTATTGCATTTCACATCGCAGGGTGTCGCAATATTTCTTTAATGCAAGGCGATCACTGCATTTAACATTGCAGCAGCCTGAAAAGTCATCCTAATGCGATGCATTTGTTGCATTTAACATTTGAGAGGTTTTGCAAAATTATTGCAATTAATTTGATGCATATTCCATCCATTGGGGGTAGCTAGGTGACTTTAATGCAAGGCCATCACTGCATTTAACATTGCAGCAGCCTGCAAAGTTATCCTAATGCGATGCATCAATTGCATTTAACATTTGAGAGGTTTTGCATGATTATTGCAATGATTTTTTAATGCATTTCACATCCCAGGGTGGTGTCATATTGCATTAATGCAAGGCCATCACTGCATTTAACATTACAGCAACCGTACACCAATAAAGATCTTTCCACAGACAGCACGCGGCACTTGTTTATATCGCCCACACCAGACACCAGACACAAACCCAAACACAAACCCAAACACAGACCCAAACATAAACCCAAACACAGACCCAAACACAGACTCAAACACAGACCCAAACACACACCCACACACAGAAACACACATAGACACACACACAGACCCACACACATCAGACACACTTCCCGGAAGCACTTCCAAATGCCGGATAGTCTCCTCCCTGCCCTGGAGGTTCAGCTACGTGCCGGGGGTAGTAAATACAATAATAATACTATTGTAATAATAATTAATATTATTAATAATAATAAGAATTAATCAAAGATTGATTGATCGATCGATCGGTGGGTGGGTGGATGGATGTCAGGAGGGAACCGTACACCAATAAAGATTTTAATGCGTTGCATCAGTTGCTTTTAACATTTGAGTGGTTTTGCATGATTATTGCAATTAATTTTATTGCATTAAACATCCCAGGAGGCTGCAATATTTCTTTAATGCAAGGCCATCACTGCATTTAACTTTGCAGCAGTCTGCAATGTTATCATAATACGATGCATTAGTTGCATTGAACATTTGAGATATTTTGCATGATTATTACAATGATTTTAATGCGTTTAATACCCCAGAACAGCTGCAATTTTGCTTTAATGCAAGGCCTGCGCTGCATTTAACATTGCAGGAGCCTGCAGAGTTGTTCTAATGCGTTGCATTAATTGCATTTAACATTTGAGAGGTTTTGCAAAATTATTGCAATTAATTTGATTGCATTTAACATCCCAGGGGGTTGCAATATTGCTTTAATGCAACGCCAGCGCTGCATTTAACAATGCAGCAGCCTGCAAAGTTATCCTAAGACGATGCATTAGTCGCATTTATCATTTGAGAGGTTTTGCAGGATTATTATTGCATTTCACATCGCAGGGTGTCGCAATATTTCTTTAATGCAAGGCGATCACTGCATTTAACATTGCAGCAGCCTGAAAAGTCATCCTAATGCGATGCATTTGTTGCATTTAACATTTGAGAGGTTTTGCAAAATTATTGCAATTAATTTGATGCATATTCCATCCATTGGGGGTAGCTAGGTGACTTTAATGCAAGGCCATCACTGCATTTAACATTGCAGCAGCCTGCAAAGTTATCCTAATGCGATGCATCAATTGCATTTAACATTTGAGAGGTTTTGCATGATTATTGCAATGATTTTTTAATGCATTTCACATCCCACGGTGGTGTAATATTGCATTAATGCAAGGCCATCACTGCATTTAACATTACAGCAACCGTACACCAATAAAGATCTTTCCACAGACAGCACGCGGCACTTGTTTATAATGCCCACACCAGACACCAGACACAAACCCAAACACAAACCCAAACACAGACCCAAACATAAATCCAAACACAAACCCAAACACAAACCCAAACAGACCCAAACACAAATCCAAACACAAACCCAAACACAAACCCAAACACAAACCCAAACACAGACCCAAACACAGACCCAAACACAGACTCAAACACAGACCCAAACACACACCCACACACAGACACACACACAGACACACACACAGACCCACACACATCAGACACACTTCCCGGAAGCACTTCCAAATGCCTGATAGTCTCCTCCCTGCCCTGGAGGTTCAGCTACGTGCCGGGGGTAGTAAATACAATAATAATACTATAGTAATAATAATTAATATTATTAATAATAAGAAGAATTAATCAAAGATTGATTGATTGATCGATCGGTGGGTGGGTGGATGGATGTCAGGAGGGAACCGTACACCAAGAAAGATTTTAATGCATTGCATCAGTTGCATTTAACATTTGAGTGGTTTTGCATGATTATTGCAATTAATTTTATTGCATTAAACATCCCAGGAGGCTGCAATATTTCTTTAATGCAAGGCCATCACTGCATTTAACTTTGCAGCAGTCTGCAATGTTATCATAATACAATGCATTAGTTGCATTGAACATTTGAGAGATTTTGCATGATTATTACAATGATTTGAATGCGTTTAATACCCCAGAACAGCTGCAATTTTGCTTTAATGCAAGGCCTGCGCTGCATTTAACATTGCAGGAGCCTGCAGAGTTGTTCTAATGCGTTGCATTAATGGCATTTAACATTTGAGAGGTTTTGCAAAATTATTGCAATTAATTTGATTGCATTTAACATCCCAGGGGGTTGCAATATTGCTTTAATGCAACGCCAGCGCTGCATTTAACAATGCAGCAGCCTGCAAAGTTATCCTAATACGATGCATTAGTCGCATTTAACATTTGAGAGGTTTTGCAGGTTTATTATTGCATTTCACATCGCAGGGTGTTGCAATATTTCTTTAATGCAAGGCGATCACTGCATTTAACATTGCAGCAGCCTGAAAAGTCATCCTAATGCGATGCATTTGTTGCATTTAACATTTGAGAGATTTTGCAAAATTATTGCAATTAATTTAATGCATATTACATCCATTGGGGGTAGCTAGTTGACTTTAATGCAAGGCCATCACTGCATTTAACATTGCAGCAGCCTGCAAAGTTATCCTAATGCGATGCATCAATTGCATTTAACATTTGAGAGGTTTTGCATGATTATTGCAATGATTTTTTAATGCATTTCACATCCCAGGGTGGTGTAATATTGCATTAATGCAAGGCCATCACTGCATTTAACATTACAGCAACCGTACACCAATAAAGATCTTTCCACAGACAGCACGCGGCACTTGTTTATAACGCCCACACCAGACACCAGACACAAACCCAAACACAAACCCAAACACAAACCCAAACACAAACCCAAACACAGACCCAAACACACACCCAAACACACACCCACACACAGACACACACACAGACCCACACACATCAGACACACTTCCCGGAAGCACTTCCAAATGCCGGATAGTCTCCTCCCTGCCCTGGAGGTTCAGCTACGTGCCGGGGGTACTAAATACAATAATAATACTATAGTAATAATAATTAATATTATTAATAATAAGAATTAATGAAAGATTGATTGATTGATCGATCGGTGGGTGGGTGGGTGGATGGGTGGATGTCAGGAGGAACCGTACACCAATAAAGATTTTTTCACAGACAGCACTTGTTTATAACGCGCGCACACACACGCACGACACCTGTTTATTCTTGATCCCTGTTCCGTATAAGTATGTATGTATGTATGGGGTTAATCAATATCTGTTATGGGCTGAGTGTAAGACAAGTGTTTGGGCCCTTCAGGTTGGCGCGGGTGGCAGGCAGGCACCGAGTCATTGAATATGAGTCAGATGTCAATATTCAACTTTAGAGAACTTTACTTTGGCCGCTTTTGCAGCTTTGTGTCCAGTTATGTTCGCTCTCGTACACGAAGGATATGGGCGCTTCGGAAATCGTGTTCAACGCGTTTACAAGAACATCGCCTGGAGCGTATGAACAACCAGACGTTGGACTGATTCATCGGAGTTCGGGCAGTAACCTGATAGATCGATAGCAAATTATGAGAGGCAAATATATGGTGAACAGTCAGAACATTCTTGTCAAGATGGAAATATCAAGTATTGAAGGCCACCCCTTTATGGTGAAAGGGATGAAGTTTAAACGAGGTGTGCGGGGAAAGCAAGCGGCAGTAAGTCCATCGAACGCAATACCGCAGGTGGGCATTGGGTGATAAGGAATAGGAGTAGAATTAGACCATTCGGCCAATCGTCTTATCCGCCAATCTTTTTCCCTCCAACCCCCATTCTCCTACCATCTCCCCATAACTTCTGATACCTGTATTAATCCAGAATCTTTCTGTCTACGCCTTTAAATATCCAGTGACGTGACGTACACAGCCTGTTGTGGCAAATAATTCCACAAATTCATCACCTTCTGACTAATTAAATTTCTGATCATCTTCAAAAGAGAACGTAGATTAATTCTGAGGAAATGATCTCTTGTCCGAGACGCTCCCACAAGTGGAAACATACTTTCCACACCCAATGGATCTAAACCATTCACATATTTGTATGTTTCAATGAGGTCCACCCTCATACTTCTAAACTCCGAGTGCAATCCGGGAGTCGACCAAACGCTCGCCAGAGGTTAACTTATTGCTGGGATCATTCTTGTAAACCTCCTCTGGACCCTCTCCAGAGCCAGCACACCTCCCCTCTGATATGGTGCCCAGAATTGCTCACAATATTCCAAATGCGGCCTTCCCGTCGCCTTGTATAGCCTCAAAATTAAATCCGTGTTTCTGTGTACAAGTCCTCTTGAAATGAATGCAAGCAATGAGTTTGCTTCCATTAGACAATAGACAATAGACAATAGGTGCAGGAGTAGGCCATTCGGCCCTTCGAGCACCACCATTCCATGTGATCATGGCTGATCATTCTCACCGATTCAACTTGCAGATAAAAAATTTGGGAATAATAATAATAATAATAATAATGTTAATAAACATTTATTTTTTATAGCGCTTTTCCAATTGCTCAAAGACGCTTTACAAACCAGTCAGGACATAAAAACAAACAAACAAACAAATGATTTGTCCTGACGGAGCAGCGTCGAACAAATAGCGCCAGCGTCCTCTCACGTGAGTCCGGCAGTAGACAATAAAGAACACAAGACACACAATTACAATTTTAACACAAACAGCCATCACAGTAATTGCTCCAGGCACACCCTCACTGCGATGGAAGGCAAAGAAAAGTCTTATCTCCTCCTCATTCTTCTCCCGTGGTGCCACGAGGCGACCGAGGCTCTCGACTTTTGAACCCCCACCGGGCGATGGAAAGTCCCAGGGCCGAGCCGAGCAGGCCGATGAAGGTCCTAAGCCCCCACCGGGTGATGGGAAGTGCCGCGACCGAGCCACGCAGGGCGATGAAGGCCCTGCGAGCGGGTCGGTCAAACTTCGCGCTTCGGGGCGGTCGAAGCTGCTACGGCTGGAGCTCCCGAAAGCCGGTCGCCAGCCAGGGACCTGCGAACTCCAGATGTTGCGGTCTGCAGGGCCCACGGCCGAAGCCTCCGAGATGGCAAGTCCAGGCCCTGCCACCGGAGTCTTCAAGGTCGATCCCAGCTGGAGGCCGCCGACTCCACGTTGTTGGGCCGTAGCACGAACGGAGATACGACACGATAACCAGCACTCCCAAGTCCCTTTGAACTTCAGATTGATGGATTATTTTCCCACTTAGACAATAGTCTACGCCATTATTCCTACTACCAAAATGCAGTACTCCGCACTTTGCTACACTATATTCCATCTGCCACTTCTCTCCCCATTCCCCCAACATGTCCTGGTCCTTCTGCGGAGTCCATGCTTTCTCTAAACTACCTGCCCTTCCACCTTTTTTCGTAACATCTGAAAACCTGGCCACAAAGCCTTCAATCCCCTCGTCCAAATCATAATATAAAACGTGGAGTAGCGGACAAACACCGATCCTTGAAGATCTTCACTAGTTACTGTTAGCCAACGAGAAAAAAATCCCTCTTTATTGCTACTCTTTGTCTTTTGCCATCCAGCCAGCCAGTTATCCATGCTGATGTTTGCCCTTTGTCACCGTTGGCTCTCATCTTCCTAAGCAGCCATCTTGTGACACCTGGTCAAAGGCTTTCTGAAAATCAAAGTTAACAACATCTACTGTCTCTCCTTTGGATGTTTTGCTATTTACTTCTTCAAATAATTCCAGCAAATTTATCAAACACGACCTTCCCTTCACAAAGCCATGCCAACTTATGCCTATTTCATCGTGCACTTATAAATACTCTGTCACATCATCCTGTATAACGGGTCCTAAAATCTTACCACCCACTCCACTGGTGTTGGACGCAGATACAATAGTGACATTTAAGACAAGTTCAGATTTTCAGGTAATGAAGGGATATGCATTGTGAGCAGGCAGGTAAGGGTGGTCGTCTCATGTTCGGCACAGCTATTATTAGCCAATAGCCGAAAGTCCTGCCGTGCCTTGTACTTCGTGTAGGAAAGAAATGCAGATGCTGGTTTAAATCGAAGGTAGCCACAAAATGCTGGTGTAACTCAACGAGACAGGCAGCATCTCTGGAGAGAAAGAATGGGTGAAGTTTCTGGTCGAGACAGTTCTTTAGACTGATGTCGAAGAGGTCGGCGGGAAAGAGATAGAATGTTGTCGGAGACAGTGAGACTGGTGGGAGAACTGGGAAGGAGGAGGGATGGAGAGAGAGGGAAAGCAATGGCTAATTGAAGTGAGAGAAGTCAATGTTCATATCGCTGGTATGTTTGCTGCCCAAGCGAAGTATGAGGTGCTGTTCCTCGAATTTGCGCCGGGCCTCACTCTGACAATGGAGGATGCCCAGGACACAAAGTTCAGATTGGGAATGGGGAAGCGGGGGTGAGTTAAAGTGCTGAGCAACCGGGAGATCAGGTACGACTGTGTGGAGCTGTTCAGCGAAACGATCGTCGAGCTTGCGCTTTGTCTCGCCGATGTCACTCCATCAGTACTATCCCACAGTATACCGTTACACCAGTACTACCCCACAGTGCGTCACTCCATCAGTACTATCCCACAGTATACCTTTACACCAGTACTACCCTACAGTGCGTCACTCCATCAGTACTATCCCACAGTATACCGTTACACCAGTACTACCCCACAGTGCGTCACTCCATCCGTACTATCCCACAGTATACCGTTACACCAGTACTACCCCACAGTGCGTCACTCCATCAGTACTATCCGACAGTATACCGTTACACCAGTACTACCCTACAGTGCGTCACTCCATCAGTACTATCCGACAGTATACCATTGCACCAGCACTACCCTACAGTGCGTCACTCCATCAGTACTACCACACAGTATCACTCTATCAATTCCATCCCACATTATGACATAACAATAGTACTACAGCACATGATGTCACTCCATCAGTACTACCCCAGAATGTGCCATTATATCAATAATACCCTACATTAGGTCACTCATCAATACTACTTCACAGTCTGTCACTCCATCAGTACTGCATGTTACTCAATTAGTAGAACCCAAGAGCGTGTCACTCTCATCAGTTCAACCCAACAGTATTTCATTGCATAATTTCTGCCACACGGTGTTTTACTCCGTCAGTACTACCTTAGTTATGTAATTTCATCCGTACTACCCACAGCTTTCCCCCCCTTCAGTAATACCGTCGAATGTGTCACTCCATCAGTGCTACCCCGAAATGTACCAGTCCTTCAGTACTACCCCACATGATGTTAATCCATAAATACTATCCCACAGCGTGTCACTCCATCAGTACTACCATATCGTCTGTTACTCCATCATTACTGCATCACAACATGTCATTCATTCGGAACTATCCCATGGAATGCCATTGCATCAATAATACTAAATGGATAGTCATTCCATCAGTACTAACCCACAGTTTGTCATTCGATCAGTTCTCCCCCTCAATGTGTCACTCCATCAGAACTCCCCTATAATGTATCATTACATCAGTACTACCCCATTTAGTTTCACACCATTAATACTATCCCACAGTGTGCCACGACAACAGTATTACCATATCGTTTGTTCCTCCATCAGTACTACCTCACACTGTGTCACTCCATCAGATATACACCAAAATGTTTTACTCCATCAGTTTCACAACATCGGGAATACCTCAAATCTGCCATTCCATCCGCATTACTCCACAGTGTGCTAACCCATCGCAGCGACTCCATAGTATGTAATTCCATCACTATTTCACCACAGTTTTTCATCGCAACAGTACTACCGCAGAGCGTGTCAGTCCATCAGTATTACTGCGTCACTCCAACAGAATGTGCTATTACATCCGTGCTACCCCACAGTATGTCATTCCATCAATACACCTCCACAGTACGTCATTACACCAGTACTACTCCACAGTGTTACACTCCATCAGTACAAAACTGGAGCGTGTCACTCCATCAGTACTACCCTACAATATGTTATTCCATCAGTACTACACCACAGTGATGCACTCCATCAGTACTGCCTTAAGCTTGTTATTCCATTATGTACAACCACATGGACTCATTCAATTAGTATTACCCAACAGTGTAACCCTCCATCTGTATTGCCCCACCGTCAGTCCAACTTCAGTGTGGAAGTCACAATGTGCAACCAGACAGTACCACCGAACATTGTGTCAATACTTCAGTACTCGCCCACTGTGCGCCATTCTTTCCATACTACCCGCAGTGTGTCATTCAATCAGCACTACACCGAAGTATGTCATTCCATCAGTACAACCGCGCAGTATGTCACTCCATCAGTACTGCTCAACAGCGTGTCACTCCTTCAGTTTTACCCCAAGGGGTGGGGTGATGGAGTGACAAACTGCGTGGTAGTACTGATGCAATGACATGAGTACTACCACACAGTTTGTCACTCCGTCAGTACTACTTCAGTGTGGAACTACATCAGTACGACCCCAGGGTGTCAGTCCATCAATTCTACGCCACAGTGTGCCAGTTCCTCAGTACTCCCTCACAATGTATCACTCCATTAGTCTATCCCACAGTGTTTCATCCATCAATTCTTCCCCACAGTATGTCATTACAAACACAACTACCTCACAATTTGTCACTAAATCAGTATTATTCCAGTACTACTCTATTATTCGTCAGTACTACTCCACAGTTTGTCATAACAACAGTACTACTCATTGTGTCACTCCATCAGTATTACCCGCAGTGTGTCACTACATCAGTAGAGGCCCATGGTGTATCACTCCATCAGAACTACTGCAAAGTGTGTCACTTCATCAGCACTACTGCAGTGTGTCACTCCATCTGTACCAACCCACAGTGTGTTAATCCACACGAACTGCATCAACTGGTGGCACTCCATCAGTACTACAGTGTAGTGCTGAAGTGTTCAAAGTAGGAGGCCCTGTCATGATGCAGAAGCTGACTGAACTCTTCCAGTCCATGTGGAATGAAGGGAAGGTCCCACAACAGCTGAAAGATGCCAGCATAGTCCACATCTACAAGAGGAAAGGCAACCGCCAGTCTTGCGACAATCATTGAGGCATCGCCCTCCCGTCCATAGCATAGTAGAACAGGTCGCTCGTATCCTGCTCAACCGTCTCATTCAACACCTTGAGCAGGGTCTCCTTCCAGAAAGCCAGTGTGGTTTCCGTGCTGGGCGTGGAACTGTCGACATGATATTTGCTGCACGCCAACTCCAGGAAAAATGCCAAGAGCAGCTCAGCGACCTGTTCGTGATCTTCGTCGATCTGACAAAGGCCTTTGACACTGTCAGCAGAGATGGCTTGTGGATAATGCAGAAGTTTGGCCGTCCCAGCAAGTTCATCACGATTGTCCGGCAGTTCCATGACGGCATGATAGTGAAAGTGCGAGATGATGGAGACGAATGGGAAGCCTTTCCAGTGACAACAGGCATGAAGCAAGGTTTTGATCTTGCCCCTACACTCTTCAGCATGGCCTTCTCTGCCATGCTGACCGATGCCTTCCGTGACTGCCAGGATGGAATACACATCAGGTACAGGAACTGACAGCAGGCTGTTCAACCTCAGGCGCCTGCAAGCTGTTACAAAGGTGAAGGAGACCATCATCAGAGATTTCTTGTTTGCTGATGACTGCGCCCTCAACGCCAGCGCAGAGCAGAAAATGCAGCTTTAAATGGACTGCTTCTCACAGGCCTGTGACGACTTTGGTTTCTCCAATAGCACCAAAAAAGTCTGAAGTTATGTACCAGCCCGCGCCTGGAAAGCCCTACCAGGAACCACACATCACGGTGAAGGGGCAGAACCTACAGGCAGTCGACAGCTTTACCTATCTGGGTAGTACACTCTCGCGAGTGGTGAACATTGACGCTGAGGTCAACAACAGGATTGCCAAGGCCAGCGCTGCCTTTGGGCGACTCCGTGGGAATGTTTGGGAGCGGAGGGGACTCAGCCTTACCACCAAGCTGAAGGTCTACCGTGCAGTGGTACTCTATGCCAGTGAGACCTGGACTTGTCTGCAGCAGACATGCCAAACAGCTCAACCACATTCACTTGAGCTGCCTACGCAGACTCCTTCACATCAGGTGGCAGGACAAAATTCCCGACACAGAGGTCTTGGAACGGGTCGGAATCCCCAGCGTACACACCCTCCTACGGAAAGCCCAGGCCAGATGGGCAGGCCATGTCGTCAGAACGCCCGAGAGCCGACTGCCAAAACAACTTCTGTATGGAGAACTGTGTCAGGGCAAGCGCTCAGTAGGAGGACAGAAGAAACGGTTTAAGGACTGCCTCAAAGTGTCCCTCAAAGACTTGGACATCAACCTCAGCACTTGGGAGTCTCTTGCTCTGGACCGTCCAACCTGGCGTAGCAAGCTCACCACAGGAGCCCGTGCAGCAGAGAACAGACGCACTGCAGAGGCCCAGAGGAAACGCACCGCGCGCAAGGCCTGGGCTACCTCCACTTCCACTGCAGCACCCATCCACTTGTGTCCTACGTGTGGGCGTGCCTTCCGGGCTCGGATTGGCCTCACCAGTCACTTCAGGACCCACAGTCGCCAATCCTCCAACTGAAAGTGAAGTCATGGTCATCTTCCAACCCGAAGGACGAACAACAACAACAACACCGCGCATTGTGTCACTCCATCAGTACTACCCCCACATTGTGTCACTCCATCAGTGCACTGCACAGTGTGTCACTCCATCAGTACTACTGCGCAGTGTGTCACTCCATCAATACAACTCCAACGTGTGTCAATTCATCTGTACCAACCCAGTGTGTTAATCCACCATTACTACCATACATTATGTCACTCCATCAGTTCCACTGCACAGTGCGTCACTCCATCAGTAATGCCCCACAGCGTGTCACGTCGTCACTAAAACCCACAGTATGCCATTACATCATTACAAACACACATGTTCACACCCTCAAACACAGTCAAACACGCACACACACATACCCGCGCACGAAGACACACACAATCTCTCAAATGCAATCACAAACAATCAAATATACTCTCACACATTCTCACATACAATCACACGTACACATGCACTCACACTAACAGATATTCACACGCACTAGCACGAAGAGACACGCACTCATTCGCACACACATACACACGAACACATTCTCTGCCAACACCATCATATACTCTCCCACACATGCACACACACACACACACACACACACACACACACACACACACACACACACACTATCAAAGAATTACATGCTCAAACACACTGACAAACTCATATCCCACATATTCTCTCACATTCTAACAAACAGCCACACACACGCACAGACGCAAACACTGTCCTTCACAAACCCACATGCACTCTCCCACTCAGAGACACAGATACATTCAATGGCACTTGCATCCACACTTACTAATGCTCACACACTCACACGCACACTCACGCACTAGCACAGACACACACACACACACACACACACAAATATAGGCACTCTTACATACTCAACCGCTCTCTCACACGCAGACCCGCATGCACACATGCACATTTTGGGATTGAGTGTATCCTTGGATGGTCGCGTCGAGCAGCGCAGCGCAGCGTGGCCGGGAGTGTTCCCGGTGAGCGGGGCCAAGCCCTTCAGTCGGCCCGGTCGGCCCGGTTCGCCCACCGCGGATGGAGATGAGAACCGCGCCTCGGGAGCGAGGTGGGAGCCGCGAGGAACCGCAGAGTGCGAGGTGGACCGTCGGAGAGCGAGGAGCGCCGCCGAGAACGAAGGGGCGACCCGCGGTGCGGCGGCAGGCAGGAGATACAACTATCCGGCCAACGTTTGTAACTTTGTCGGTGTCGAAATGTGGCGACACTTGTGTACCGCCTAGGTGAGGTCTTCTACATGATGTTACCGGGTTGTCTGCAAAACTAAGCATTTCACTCTACCTGGGTACGTGATAATAAGGTATTACTGAATCATTGAAATTCCTGCAACCGCATACACTAACACATACGCACACACACCGACTCATGTGCACAATCTCACACATTCACACTCGCATACACGTGCTAGCACACTCTTGCACGGACTCGCACACTCACACTGTCACACACAATCAATATCCAATGCGAGTCAGGCTACACCTCTGGAGAAATCTAGTTGAGTATGTCAGTTCAGTGCAGTTTATTGTCACGTGTACCGAGGTACCGTGAAAAGCTTTTGTTGCGTGCTACCCAGTCAGTGGAAACAAAATACTTCATTACAGTCGAGCCATTTACAGAGTATAGATACATGATAAGGGGATAACGTCCAGTGCGAGGTAAAGCCTGCAAAATCCGATCGAGGATAGTCCGAGGATCAACAGAGGTAGATAGTAGTTCAGCACTGCTTTCTGGTTGTGGTGGGATGATTCCGTTGCCTGATAACAGCTGGGAAGACACTGTCCCTGAAACTGGAGGTGTGCATTTTCACACTTCTGTGCATTTTGCCTGATGGGACAGAGGAGAAGCATGATTGGCAATGGTGCGACTCGTCCTTGATTATGCTGCTGGCCTTGCCGAGGAAGCGTGGTTTATAAATTGAGTCAATATATGGGAGGTTGCTTTGTGTGATGGTCTGGACAATTCACAGCAATTTCTGGCGTTCTTGTATGGAGCTGTTCCCAAACCAAGCTGTGATGCATCTTGATAAAATACTTTCTATGGTGCATCTGTCGAAGTTGGTGAGAGTTGTAGAGGGCACGCTGAACTGGCTAAGCCTGCCAAGGACATGGATGGGTGAAGTTCGGTTCGAGACCCTTCTTCAGACTGATTGTGGTGGGAAGCTGGAGAAGGCTGGAACAGCAGGACAAAGCGAGTTGAATGATGAGTGGGTGAATACCGTTTTAATAGTTAGGTGGTTGAGACCAGAGGTTAAAAGATAAAAGTTGCGAGATAAGGATTGAGCAGGTTGGAATTATAAAGAGAGAGGAGGGAATATCGGTTGAAGATGGAGGTGGAGGGGATTAACAAGTGCGAGTCCGCGTGAAGGAAGAGATAGAGCGAGGGAAGAGCGTGAAGTTGCACGTTAGTTACCTGGCATTTGCTAATGTTCATACCATTAGGTTGCAAGGTTCCCAAGCGGACTATGAAGCGGCGTTCTTTCTGTTTTAATGTAACCTTTCTGGCGCTGGTGGAGGCCCAGGACAGAAAGGTCAGTGTGCGAGGGGGGAGTTACAATGGCTTGCAACGGGGAGATACGGCAAGCCTTAGCAGAACTAGGGTAAGTGTTCGACAAAAAACGGTCGCCGAGTCTCCATTTCACCACGCCGATGTAAAGGAGGCCATATCTGGAACACCACATGCAGTAGATGAGATTAGAGGAGGTGCAGGTGAACATCTGTCTCACCTGGAAGGGCTTCTCGAGCGTGAGGGAGGGGGTTTAGGGACAGCTGTTACATCCCATGGTGGCTAACCGTTTTAACTGCACTTGCCAAGAAAGGCTTTGGAAAGAGAAGTGATGGCAAGTGATGGAGAGGTGAGGAAATGGATAGAGAAATAGGTCGTACAAAGATAAAAGGGAGAGATAGAGGAGAAGACGAATGAAGAGGTGGAGGGAGAGTGAACGATCAAAGGGAGAGTGGGAAAAATGAGGAGAGAGGGGAGTTCAGAGCGAGTGGGTTGGCAAAAGGGGGAGAGGGAAGCATTAGAGAGATACAGGGAGAAGGAGGGAGAGATGCAGTAAGAGTGGGAGGGGAGAGAGGTTGGCAGAGAGCGGGCGGCACAGAGAGGGAGAATAGAGAGTGTAGGGGCGAGAGTAACAGTTCAGAGAGAGAATAGCAGTAAAGATGGAGAGAGAGAGAAAGAGAGGAGGGAGAGATGTTGCATCATTCGCCGTGTGTTCTACTTTTAAGACAATTCTGAGACGGCAATGGTTCTGTTCACTGAGTGTCGTGAGTCTTTGGGTCGTTCCTCCTCAGAGGTGATGAAGGTAGAGAATGTTGTTGTCCCAAGGCAAAGCCAGATCCATTCCAGGCAGGCAAGGACTAAATGCTTACTAGGGGTCGCCGGGAGTGTGGGGTTGAGGTTACAATCAGTTCAGCCGCGATCACATTGAGTGTTAAAACAGAGTGGAGGGGCCATTTTAGTCTGATGTGATCTGTTGAACTAATTCATTACGCTGACAAAGGCTGTCTAGTCCACCTTTAAACTGGGCACCAGAAGCATTGAGATGGTCCCTTAAATTTGGGATTGCCTTGCTGAGTGAAGGAAATCAGATAACCAACACGAGGTGGAGAGTTGGACCAGATGGAGTTTGAAACAATATCCCCTTTGCTGGAACAATGCCGCTCCCAATTTCCATCCCCCAGTATCGCCACAATTCCCAGTCTTTGGAGTTTCTCAATCAATTCCCTGAATAAATCACGACCTGTCTCAGCAGGGATTTCACTTGGCTGATGTAATCTGTTTGCGAATCATTTCAAAAGCTCTATTTTTAATTCTGTTGAAACTTCACTGTCCCGGTGGAGACGGAAAATGGTATAAAATCTCCGGGAATGTTCTGCCCCGGCATTTCATTCCGAGAGATTACCGGTAGCTCACGGGGACACGTCGCTGGGCAGAGAAAATGGGGGAAAAGCTTTGGGAATATTTCGACGTGGAGAAAATCTTGTACGTGATCATTGCTGCCGTTGGAGTCCCTGGTAAATGAACAGAACAATTCAAGTTTTATAACTCCGTCCGCTAACCGGTGTTGACCCGATTCCGATCGTTTCACAAGCTTCCCAACTGATGATCGTTGTGCAAGGTTATGTGAGGTATATCAATCCTCTAAATTACATATTTTTGAATCAACGTTGTGACTTTTCTCATTTTCAGGCAGCCGAAACTAACCCTCTCTTTCTCCCACTGCCGGGACCCACTAGAATGTTGTTCTTGCCTTCAGTGGGACCTTGCCCAGAGTTGTCCCAGTGCTCGGGACAGGCAGCTCTCCGGGACGGTGTGACTGGGAAGGGGTTTACATTGTGAAGTTCACTGTGTCTGAGTTATTGATCAGAGTGAACACCCGCTCCTGTGGACACGTCTCACTGTGGAGTCTGTCACAGTCGGATTCCTCCACCTGTTGGTCAATAATTGGATCGATCTCCTGAACCGGTGGCCGCGGATCTACCGGCGTGTGTTGTTACCGAACTGAGGAATGAATCCATTAACGGAGCCACTCTGCTGCCGGATCCTAAGTTGTCCCTGCCTTCCCTCTGGAACCCTCCTCGTCCCCATCAGATTCCGAGTTCCCAGAGCCCTGGTTAAACGCGGCCGGTCACGGTTAAGTCTGTCAAACCGGCCCCATCAGAGACTGTGAGCGGGGTTAACTGTAGACAGGACCATTCCGCCTATTGTAGCGGGCGGCTGCTCGTTCCCTCCCCTCCCTTTACCCCGGCCGTCGCCTTATCTCCTCTCCCCTGAAGCAGGCAGGTCGGGCACAGTCGGAGCCGGGTCTGACATTGTTAAACCTGCAGCCGTGCACCGACTCCAACACTCCTGATCTCCAGCTGAAAGTGGAGCCGGTGTTCAGCACCGGAGACCGTGTTCAGTAATGCCCAGTGTCCGCTCCCCTTCTCTTTCCGCAGTGAATTTAGTGGCGATTGTGATCCTGTCCCGGGGAAAGTGCGGCCTCTCCACCTGCACCACTCGCTACCTGGTGGCCATGGCAGCGGCCGATCTACTCACCCTGATCACCGAGGTCATTTTGACTCGGATCCGATACCGTTACTTTTATTGGAGTTTCCTGTCCATCACCCCTGTGTGCCGTGTTAACGCTGTACTGAGGGCTGCAGCTACAGACTGTTCTGTCTGGTTCACCGTCACTTTCACCTTTGATCGCTTTGTCGCCATTTGTTTCCAGAAGCTGAAAACTAAATATTGCACCGGGAAAACTGCGGCTGCGGTTCTCGCAACAGCCGGCGTTCTGCTGTGTCTGAAAAACGTTCCCCGCTACTTCACACAGGAACCCTGGACAACCATCGACAATGTCCCGTGGGGCTGTGTCACGGTGGACAGTTATTTCACTGACCCCGGGTGGGTGGCATTTGACTGGATCGACACGGTTTTAACTCCGTTCCTCCCTTTCGCTGTGATCCTGCCGCTCAACGCTCTGACAGTCCGGCACATTTTAGTGGCCAGTCGGGTCCGTCAGGGGCTGAGGGGTGAGAGCAAGGGGGAGA
>NW_027602537.1:0-33557 GCF_053455715.1 Rhinoraja longicauda
AAATAAAATCAAACTTAATGAAAATCACGTTCCTCGTTTAATATAAATGTCTTTGTTACAAATGAAATTAAACTTATGTATAATAAATGTATTTTGTTAAAAAAGAAAGTAAACTTATCTATGAAATCTCTGTTTTTTATCGTTTTTTAAATAAAATTAAACACAATGGAAATCTCTTTCTTCATTTAAAATGAATGTGTTTTTTTTGTTAGAAATAAAATGAAACTTATCTATAAATTTTTCGTCTGTATTTCGATTAAAAGGCCATGTTTGCGATGCTGGAGACCGTGTGGTCAATCAGCAGCAGTGCGCGGTGGACTGTCGGCGACCGCACTTGGTGTCAGCCCGAAGCAACTGCTCCACCCGCATCGAGCGGGAGGTCGGAGCCAATCACTGGACCAATCGAACGTCGATCGGGCGTGCGAGGGGAGGGGAGCAGCAACGGAGCTCTCGTCACCCCGCACGCTCATTGGCAGGCACTCCCGTCAGTCGGGCGGGTGCCGTTTCCCCCCCCCCGGGAAAGACGACGGCGACTACACCTCCCGGCGGCGGGGTTGAGAGCGTGCCAGGCGAGGCGGGGGCGGGGTAGGGAAGAGCAACAGCAGAGCTCTAGTCACACCGCACGCTCATTGGCAGGCAATCCCGTCAGTCGAGCGGGTGCCGCTCCTCCCCCCCCCCCCCCCCCCCCCCCCCCCCCCCCCCCCCCCCCCCCCCCCCCCCCCCCCCCCCCCCCCCCCCCCCCACCCACCCCACCAGCGGGAGAAGCGACGGCCGGGTCAGTGCAGCCCGATCTGGGGAATGTCAGACGCGAGGCATGCGGGACGGGCGGCGGTGCACGGGGGGCACATTAGTTAGTTATAGGTCCGAGGGGGGAGCACATTGGTTTAAGGTCTGGGGGGGGGGAGCGTATTAATTAAGGTTCCGGGGGGGCGCATTAGTGAAAGGTCGGGGGATGGGGGAGACCGCGAGCTCATCTCTTGAAGTCGTGCGGGTCCCATTGTGACGTCACACGCTGAATACCGGGGGGGGGCGAGGACATCTCACAGGCGCACGGGTCCCAATGTGACGTCACACGATGAAGATCTTCAAGAAATTGTTTAGAAATGAAATGTTTTAACTTTAAAAACACTCTAACTTAAACAATATACGACCAGAGGGTGCGAGGCGAGGCTGGGGGAGGGAAGAGCAGCAGCAGAGATCTCGTCACTCCACACGCTCATCGGCAGGCACTCCCGTCAGTCGGGCGGGAGCCGCTCCTCCCCCCCCCCCCCCCCCCCCCCCACCCACCACCCCAGCGGGAGAAGCGACGGCCGGGTCAGTGCAGCCCGATCTGGGGAATGTCAGACGCGAGGCATGCGGGGACGGGCGGCGGTGCACGGGGTCACATTAGTTAAAGATCGGGGGAAGCGCATTAGTTAAAGGTCCGCAGGGTGAGGGTAGGCGCGTTAGTTATAGGTCCGAGGGGGAGCACATTGGTTTAAGGTCTGGGGGGGGGGAGCGTATTAGTTAAGGTTCCGGGGGGGCGCATTAGTCAAAGGTCGGGGGATGGGGGAGACCGCGAGCTCATCTCTTGAAGTCGTGCGGGTCCCATTGTGACGTCACACGCTGAATACCGGGGGGGCGAGGACATCTCACAGGCGCACGGGTCCCACTGTGACGTCACGCGATGAAGATCTTCATGAAATTGTTTAGAAATGAAATGTTTTAACTTTAAAAACACTCTAACTTAAACAATATACGACCAGAGGGTGCGAGGCGAGGCTGGGGGGAGGGAAGAGCAGCAGCAGAGATCTCGTCACTCCACACGCTCATCGGCAGGCACTCCCGTCAGTCGGGCGGGAGCCGCATCCCCCCCCCCCCCCCACAGCGGGAGAGGCGACGGCCAGGTCAGCGCTGACCGATCTGAGGAATGTCAGACGCGAGGCATGCGGGGACGGGCGGTGGTGTACGGGGGAGCGCATTAATTAAAGATCCGCGGGAGGGGGGGGACGCATTAGTTAAAGGTCGGGGGGGGCACATTAGTTAAAGGTCGGGGGGGGGAGCGCATTAGTTAAAGGTTGGGGGGGGCACATTAGTTAAAGGTCGGGGGGGAGCGTATTAGTTTAGGGTCCGCGGGGTGGAGTGGCGCATTAGTTAAAGATCCGCGGGGGGGGGCATATTAGTTAAAGGTCCGGGGGGAGCGCATTAGTTAAAGGTCCGGGGGCGCATTCCCCACTCCCTCATTCCTCCCCCCACACCCCTGCTGTCCCCTTCCGCCCACCACTCCTCCTCCCCATCCCCACTCTTCCCTCCTCCCCCATCCCACCTTGCCCTCCTCCCAGTCCCCCTCTCCCTTCCACACCCAGTGGCACTATTCCCCCCCGTTCCCCCACTCTCTCCTCCCCCCCACCCCCGATTCTCTCCCCCTAGCCTCACTCTCACCCTCCCCCCACCTTTCCCCACTCCCTCCTCCCCCAGCCTCCCCAACCCCCCATTCTCTCCACCCCAGCCCCACTCTCACTCTCCCCCACCCTCCCTCTCTCCTCCACCCCTACTCCCCCACCCCCCCGCCTCCCCCCACACTCACCCCCATTCTCACTGTCCCCCCTCCTCCCATTCCCACTCTCCCCTGACCCCCACTGCCCCCCTTCCCCCCCACCCACACTCCCTTCCCCCCCCAACACCAGCCTACGTAGCCCCACACACCCTGTCTCCTTCCCCCAACCTCCTCCTCCCCTTTCACTCTCACTGTCCCCTTCCCCACCCACCTTCCCCCCTTTCCCTCCAATCCCCTCTCACTACCCCCCACACTCTCCTCTTCCCTGACACCCACTGCCCCCTCCCCTCACCCCCGTTCTCCCCCACCCCCGCTGTCCCCCTCCCAGTCTCACTCTCTCCCACCACCACTCTCTTCTCCTCCCACGCTTCCCCTCTCCGCACTCTTTTCTCTCCCACTGTCACTCTCCCCAACCCCTTTTTCCCACACCACCCCCTTTCCCCAATCTCTCCTCCCCCACCCTCCCCATTCTGTCCTCCACCACCCCCCCATTCTCTCCTCCCCCAGCCCCCCATACTGCTCCCCCAGCCCCACTCTTACTTTCCCCACTCCCCCTTTCCCCACCACTCCCTCCCTCTCTCTCCTCTCCCACCCCACCTCTTCTCTCCCGCCACCCTCACCGTCCTCCTAACCCCAGCCATCCCCCCACCCATTCGACCCCCACTCCCCTCCTTGGTGCCGTTGGCGGCGAAAGGCACTTACCGAGCGTGGAGGGAGGAGGAAGGAATGCGAGACTACTCGAATCGGGCATCGTACCTGGAACTACTCGTGGCGGGCGGCGCAGGTGGGACAACTCGAGTCGGGCGGCGGAGGTGGGACTACTCGAGTCGGGCTGCGGAGGTGGGATTACTGGAGTCGGGCGGCGGAGGTGGGATTACTCGAGTCGTGCAGCGGTGGTGGGACAACTCGAGGCGGTCGGCGACGGGTCTGGGAAGTGGGGAGGGGAGAGAAGCGAGCGGAGAGAAGATAGAGGTGCGGCGGGAGGCGCGCACAACATGGCGGGGCGTGAGGAGGAGGAGGAGGAGGAGAGCGGGCCGCCAACTTTCTGAAGTCGCGACGGGGCTGTCGGTGGCAGCGGCCCTCGTCGACGCCGCCATCGGTGGAAAGCGGCCGCTGAAGGAGGAGGAGAAGGAGGAGAAGAAGCTGCCCAATATGTGTGTGTGTGTGTGTGTGTGTGTGTGTGTGTGTGTGTGTGTGTGTGTGTGTGTGTGTGTGTGTGTGTGTGTGTGTGTGTGTGTGTGTGTGTGTGTGTGTGTGTGTGTGTGTGTGTGTGTGTGTGTGTGTGTGTGTGTGTGTGTGTGTGTGTGTGTGTGTGTGTGTGTGTGTGTGTTTGTGTGTGTGTGTGTGTGTGTGTGTGTGTGTGTGTGTGTGTGTGCGCGTGTGTGTGTGTGTGTGTGTGTGTGTGTGTAAGTGTGTATCTCTGTTTTCTATGTGCTTCCTTCACACACACACACACGCACAAACACACACACACAGACACAGACACACAAACACACACACATATATGTATATATATATGTATATATATATATATGACACATATATATATATGTGTGTGTGTGTGTGTGTGTGTGTGTGTGTGTGCGCGTGTGTGTGTGTGCGTGTGTGTGTGTGTGTGCGTGTGTGTGTGTGTGGGAAGCAACTGCAGATGTTGGTTTGCACCGAAGATAGACACAAAACGCTGAATAGGCGGAAGAGGCAGCATCTCTGGATAGAAGGAATAGGTGACGTGTCGGGTTGAGACCCTTCTTCAGACCTATATATATTTATTTAGTTGGAGGATGATGAATCTCTGGAAACTATTTGCCACCAAATATACAACGAGAAGTGACAAATACAAGTACTGAAATGCCAACGAGGGCTCAATGGAGATGGGGAGGAGGCCGAAACAGGAGGTTAAAAAAGATGATCAACCATGACCCTGTCAAACACAACAGGGTGGACGTGGGGCCCAATATCCTTGCGCAATATTTTACGTGCCCATATAATTAATGTAAAACATTTGAAAGTTGAGCTCAGAAACGCTTGCTGTAAAAGTGGCCAACATATCATTTGCATTTCTAATTTATTCCTGAACCTACATACAGGTCAAAATTCACCGAGACCTATGGAAGGGCACATAACACCAGCCCCGGAACCGAAATCTTTCAATCCCAATTTATCTGGAACCATCGCAGTCTATGCTGGTGGTGGGTGGAGGTTTGGGGTTAATTTGTCGTTTAGAGTCATTGAGTCATAGAGTGATACAATGTATAAATAGTTCCTTTGGCCCACACCGGCCAACAAGTCCCAGCTACACTAGTCTCACCTGCCCGAGTGTGGTCCATATTCCTCTCAGCCTGTCCGATCCTTGTACCTGTCTGACAGTTTCTTCAATATTGGGATAGTCCCTGCCTCACCTACCTCCTCTGGGCGCTTGTTTCGTACACCCACTACCCTTTCGTTGAAAAAATGTGTCCCTTGGCATCCTGTCTGGCAACATTACAGTCTGGTTTGGGAACAGCTCTGCCCAGGACAGGATGGCCCTGCAGAGAGTAGTGCGTTCAGCAGAACGCACCATGGGAACTACACTCGTCCCCCTGCAGGACCTATACATCAGGAGGTGCAGATCCAGAGCAAGCAAGATCATGAGGGACCCCTGCCACGCCAGTAACGGACTGTTCCAGATGCTACGATCAGGCAAACGCCTCCGCTGTCACGCTGTGAAAACGGAGAGGATGAGACGGAGCTTCTTCCCACAGGCCATCAGGACTGTCAACTTTTATAACCCCAGAGACTAAATTTTTGTCGACACTAATAGTAACTTATTAACTTTATTTATATACTGTAATTGTAATTCTTTTTGTGCACAACCCGCAGGCATTGCCACTTTCATTTCACTGCACATCGTGTATGTGTATGTGACAAATGAATTTGACTTGACTTGACTTTTCTCCTTCACCTTAAACCGATCTCCTCTTATCCTCGATTCACCTACTCTGGGCAAAAGATTATGTCCATCTGCACGATCTATTCCTCTCATGATTTTATACAACTCTATAAGACTACCCCCATCCTCCTGCGCATCAAGGCAGAGTCCTAGCCTACTCACTCAATACCTGTACCTCAGACCCTCCAATCGTGGCACTATCCTCGTGAATCTTCGCTGTCGCCAAAAATCCCAATTTAACGGGAACCATCCCGGTCTTTATTAAACCCGTGCTGCAAGACAACTGAACCACATCTGTCCAGAGCCCCCATTCCTTTCTGGTTTGTTTCGGTTTGGTTTAGTTTGGTTCGGTTCGGTTTGGTTCATTTTTGTCAGCCCTACCGAGATACCGTGAAAAATTTTGCGTGCTGGCTGAACGAATCGGGAACTGGGGCATTGATGGTAGAGGTTCCGGGAGCCGCACTGGGCTTCACATGTCAGTTTTTTACATTATGTTGAAAACTTAGATACAAAACAGGCTGAGCAAATGTTGGCAGATGTACAAAACAATCTTAGGACAATCTCAAGAGGTATCTCAGAAATATCAGTTAAACAGAATTTCACAATCTTTCTAAGTAGCGGAATTAATGTGCAGCTGGGAGAAATGTAATTGACGACTCTTCGGATCAGGAGAGTGAAGGATTGCCCGGGGTTTGCCCATCTAATGTATCCGCCACGCAAAAACACAAGACAACAGCGTGTCTCTGAAATTATTTCAAGAAGTTGCATATTTTGCATTTTGTTGGTAGATGTCAGTGAGAGGAAACGATGCGGGATGTCGGCTCACGATGCCGACGGGGAACTGAAGAGGGTCGTTGATGGGAGGGGGAGATGCAACACTCGGAGTGGCTCAGAAAGGGTCGCAGTGCGCGGTCCCTGCGTGGTTCCCGATGTGAAGTTTTATAGAAAGTGCGGGCTCCGTGAACACAAATCCTCACTTGTAATGCCACTGAAATGACATAATTATAATCCTTTGTTTGCCGATCACTCGGACAATTGTTAGAACGGTTTCGGAAGGCTGTATTAATCCCGGATGGAGATGACAGCAACACAGGGTCCAAAGTGTCTTTCTCCCGGAATACACGAGACTGAAGCAACCACGTATAAAGGTGGCGTTTAGTACCGTGTCTATGCTGGACACGGCTACTTCATCTCAACCCATACCACTCAAACCCACCTTTAATTTTCGGTTAAGCCTTCGTACAATTTTCATGATGAATTGTTATTTGGCGCGGGCGAGTGTCATACCGCAGTACAGCTGTAGGGGTCGTGCCTGCACCATGACAACGAACATGGAGAGCACCTTGCATCTGGTGACCAGGTTCAAAAGCCGTCTGTGTTCATTTCCCCGCAGGTAATTTAGTGGCGATCATCGTTCTCGGACGGGGAAATTGCGGTCTGTCCCGGTGCATCACTCACTATCTGGTGGCGATGGCGGCAGCAGATCTATCGGCCGTCTTCTTCAACGAGGCGATACACTACATTTACTATGAGATTTTTCGCGGGTTCACTCACACAGTTCCATGCACCCTACAACAAGTGATGGGATATGTGTCTCTGGACTGCTCAGTCTGGTTAACTGTCGCTTTTACATTTGATCGCTTTGTGGCCATTTGTTGCCAGGGCTTTAAGACCAAATACTGCACGGTTAGAATCGCCAGGGTGGCGATAGCAACAGTGTATGTGGTGAGCTTAATACGGAACATCCCCTACTACTTTGCATTTTATTCTGCTTATGTAGGCCTGCCAATGGGGTGCTTGGAAAAGCCGGAGTATTTTTTCCACCCCGGGTGGCTTGCTTTCTCCTGGATTCACACCATTTTAACCCCTCTGGTTCCATTTTTGGTTATTGTGACGCTTAATATCCTGACGGTCAGATCCATCGTGGTGGCGAGCCGAGCCCGCAGGAAGCTCCGCGCACACGCCGGTGGCGAGAAACAGGAGGACTCGGAGATGCAAAGTCGAAGGAAATCGATCATTTTACTCTTTTGTGTGTCCGGAAGTTTCATCCTCCTGTGGCTTACGGACGTGTGCTTCTTCATTTACACGCATATTGCCAACTTACACCAAGTCCAAAGCTACGATAACCCAAGGTATTTCGCAATTTCAACTGCGTACATGCTTAAAATTCTAAGTTCGTGCACAAACACGTTTATTTATGTGCTCACTGAGTCTAGGTTCAGAGACGAACTGAAGAATGCAATCAAGTATCCCTTCACAATATGTCTTAAGATTGTTCAAAAATAAATCTGATGTAATAAATGATAATCTGTAATGAATAGGGTAACGAGTTACCCACAGCAGCGTCGTCTATTAAGAGCTGAAACAAAGACACACTGTTGGGTCTGGGAGAGTTGCAATAAAGTAGTCATGGTGAATGTTTCGATCAACTGTCTCGGGACTGAAACAATGCGACCTAATTGCCGGAGCAGGGAGTAAAGGGAATGAATGAGACCAGCTCTGAGTATTTCTGGACCGGGCAACCTGTATGTGTCAGAGTAAAGGATCGTGCGCCCCCTGCAGACCGGTTGTGTCATGATCTCATAACCGTCTGTGCCATTTAATTAAAGCCAATGGTGGAGGTATGTGTTATGCATTGTATGCAAATCATCATAATTTAACCTATTTACAAGTAAATGTATTTATACCACATTTTACATGTGATGTGTTCATGTACACCTTTCCTGCAAAGCGCTCTGACCGTCAAAGCCTGCCGGATCTCCACTTCCCAGTCATTATCATTCATTTACCCATTCCCATCCCGACTCTTCTGTCCTCTGTCTCATCGTTTGGTATAGTGAGGGTACAAGCAAACAGCAGACGCCGCACTTCATATTCCGCCTGGGTAGCTTGCAATCTAACGGTTTGAAATTTGAGTTCCAGTTATGAAGTCATGCAGCACGGAAGCATATCTCCCCGGTCCACCTTAACTATGCAGACCAAAATGCCCCATCTACATTAGTCTCATCTGTCCGCGTTTGCCACATCTTCCCCAAAACCCCTCCTATCCATGTACCTATCCTAGTTTCTTTGAAAACTATTACCCTACCTGCAATAACTAGGTACTCTGATAGCTCTCTCTGTGCATCAATCGCTCATTGAGTGAAAGGGATATCCCGCAGTTTCCTATCAAATCCTGGCATTCTCATTTTCAGCCTTACACCAGTGTCCACTACTTTTTGATTTCCCAATCCTGGATGGTTTACACTATATATTTCGTATGGTGTTTTATGTAGATCTTGCTTGTGCCGCCTGCGTTCCCATGAGATGCCTGCCTGCTGAACCACTCCCTAGAGCTCTGGTCCGCAAGTCCTGGCAAATCGTGAATCTTCTCTGCGCGGTTTCCACCTCAATGACGTCCTTCCTGAAGCTGGGTGACCAAAGTGAGCACCGTACTCTAAATGTGGCCGTACCAAAATCGTTGCAAATTTAACATGCTCAACCTCTATGCACAATATCGTGACTGTTGAAGCTCAGTTTACCAAAATACTTAGCTACTGCGTATATCTCTCGTGGTATTATGAAAGTGCACATCTTGATCGCTCTGTTCTACCGCACTCCCCAGGGTCCTGCCTTTCAACGTGAAGCCCCTACGCCATCCGACTCCCAAAATCCAATACCTCGCACTTATCTGCATTAAATTGCACTGGCCATTCCGCAGCTAGGTTATCTAGCAATTTTGGACAACCATATTTAATGTCAGCTAATTTACCATCGTCAGCAAACTTGCCTTTAGTTACGTTTAGTTTAGTTTAGTTTAGTTTAGTTTAGTTTAGTTTAGTTTAGTTTAGTTTAGTTTAGTTTAGTTTAGTTTAGTTTAGTTTAGTTTAGTTTAGTTTAGTTTAGTTTAGTTTAGTTTAGTTTAGTTTAGTTTAGTTTAGTTTAGTTTAGTTTAATTTCGGGCCACCGATTCCGCACAGACCAGTGATCCCAGCACACCAACACTAGTCCTACACACACGCGGGACAATTTTACATTTATACCAAGCCAATCAACCTGCAAACATTTGAGTGTGGGAGGAAAACGAATATCTCGGAGGAAACCCACGCAGGTCACGGGGAGAACGGACAAACTCCGTACAGACAAGCTCCCGTTCTCAGGGTCGAACCCGCCTCTCTGAAGTTGAAACGCAGTTCAAGATACTTCACATGCCCTTCGGCTCTTTAATTACTACCTTTTTCTAGGCACCCACTCCATCAGCTGTACTATGGATGTTCAGTCATTCTACAACTCCATCCCTGACCAGGAAGGCCTGAAGGCACACCGTTTCTTCCTCTACCGCCGAACCAGCCAATTATCCTGTACTAACACTCTCCTCCGCCTAGGGGAGCTCGTAACAATTTATCCTTCAATTCCTCCTACTTCCTGTAAATCCAAGGCACACCTAAGGGCACTCGTGTTAGCCCCAGCTATGCCTGGCTCTTTGTAGTGTACGTAGAACAATACCTGTTCGAGGCGTACACTGGCCCTATACCCGAACTGCATCTCTGCTACATTGACGACTGCATCGGTGCCACCTCCTGCATCCATGCAGAACTCACGCACTTTTCCGGCACTGCACTCAAATCATTTTTCCAAACTGCACTACTAATTTCCATACTGCACTCAAATTCACTTGGACCATCCCCGACATCCGTGGGATTGATCCCTGGGATGGCGGGACTGTCATATGAGGAAAGATTGAAAAGACTAGGCTTGTACGCACTGGAGTTTAGAAGGATGACATGGGATCTAATAGAAACATATAAAATTATAAGGCTGGACAAGCTAGATGCAGGAAAAAAATTCCCAATGTTGTGCGAGGCCAGGACCACGGGCCGCAGTCTTAGAATAAAAGGGAGGCCTTTTAAAACTGAGGTGAGAAACAACTTTGCCACCCAGAGAGTTGTGAATTTGTGGAATTCTCTGCCACAGAGGGGGGTGGAAGCCAAATCACTGGATGGATTTAAGATAGAGGGAGATAGAGCTCTAGGGGATAGTGGAATCAAGGGATATAGGAAGAAGGCAGGCACCGGGTATTGATGGGGGACAATCAGCCATGATCACAATGAATGGCGATGCTGGTTCGTAGGGCCGAATGCCCTCCTCCTGCATTTATTTTCTATGTTCTATGTTTCTTTCTCCCTAACGTTTCTTGATCTCACTGTCCCCATCACAGGTGATATCCTATCAACTGACATATAGCATGAAACTACCTAGATACCCAGACGCTATCTAGACTACACTTCTTCCCACTATGCCTCCTTCAAAGGCTCTATCTCCTACTTTCAATTCCTCCGTCTAAGACACATCTGCAGCTAAGGTTAAGTGTTCCATACCAGGACATCCGGTATGTCATTATCTTTTCGGGAACGGAGATTCCCCTCTTCCATCACAGATGAAGGCCTCACAAATGCCTCCTTAATACCCCACCCCCCAGTCGCAACAGGGACAGAGTCCCCCTCATCCTCACCTTTCATCCCATCAGCAGTTGCATACAGCCACAATCCTCCAATATTTTCGCTACCTCCAATGGGATCCCTCCACGAGCCACATCTCACCATCTCCACTCCTTTTCTCTTTCGGCAGTGAACATTCCTTCTGAATCTCCCTGGTTAAATCGTCCCTTCCCACCCAAACCATTCCCTCCCCAGGTAATTTCTCCTGCAACCGCAGTAGATGCAACACCTGCCCCTAAACCTGGTGCCTCAATGCCATCCAAGGACTCCAACAGTCCTTTGAAGTGAGGCAGAGGTTTACTTGCATCCCCTCCTCCCTCATCTACTATATCCGCTTTTCCAGGTGTGGACTCCTACATATTGGCGAGGCCAAGCATAGGCTCGGGGATCATTTCACTGAAACCTTCCGCTCAGTCCGTCAAGATTTACACGATCTCCCGGATGTTAAACACTTTAACACCTATCCATTCCCATACTGACCTTTCTGTCCTGGGCCTCCTCCACTGTCAGAGTGAGGTCCAATGCAAATTTGAGGAACAGCACCTTATATTTCGCTTGGGCAACTTCCTACCCAGCGGTATGCATGATGACTTATCTGATGTAGACACAAAATGCTGGCGTAACTTGGAGCGTCAGGCAGCATGTCGGGAGAGAAGGAATGGCTGACGTTTCGCATCGAGACCATTCTTCAGGCTGATGTCAGGCGAGGGGTGGGATAGAGAATTTAGAAGGGGAGGGAATAGAGATCGAAAGCAGTGAATATTTTAAGATAGAGAAGTCAATTTTCACACCGCTAGGGTGTAAACTACCCAAGCGAAATATGAGGTGCTGTTCCTCCAATTTGCGTCGGGTCTCAATCTGACAATGGAGGAGGCCCAGAACAGACAAGTTACATTAGGTACGGGAGGGCGAGTAGAAATGCTGAGCCACCGGGAGATCAGGTAGGTTAAGACGGACTGAGCGGAGGTGTTTAGCGAAAAGATTGCCGAGCCTGCGCTTGGTCTCGCCGATGTAGAAAAGTTGACACCTGGAACCACTGCTTCACCTGGAAAGACTGTTTGGGTCCTTGGATGGAGTCGAGGGGGGAGGTAAAGAGACAGGTATTGCATCTCCTACGGTTGCGGGGGAAAGTACCTGGGGAGGGTGTGGTTTGGGTGGGAAGGGACGAGTGGACCAGGGTGTTTCGGAGGGAACGGTCTATGCGGAAAGAAGAAAGGGGTAGGAATGGGAAGATGTGGCCAGTAGTGAGATCCCGTCGGAAGTGGCGAGAAATTTGGAGGATAACATTTTGCATGCGACGGCTAATTGGGTGGAAGGTGAGAACAAGGGGGACTCTGTGCTTGTTAAGAATAGGGGGAGGGCGAGCAAGAGTGGAGCTGCGGGATGTTGAGGAGATCCTAGTGAGAGCCTCATCTATAATGGAAGAGGGGAACCCTCGTTTCCTAAAGAATGAGGACATCTCTGATGCCCTTGAATGCAACACCTCATCCTGCGCGCAGATGCGGCGTAAGCGGAGGAATTGGGAGAAAGGGATAGAGCCTTTACAGGAAACTGGGTGGGAAGAAGTGTAGTCAAGATAGTTATGGGAGTCAGTGGGTTTGTAGTAGATGTCGGTCAATAGTCTGTCTCCTGTGATGGAGATTCTGAGCTCCAGAGACGGTGGGCAGATGTCGGAGATGGTCCAAGTAAATTTGAGACCAGGACGGCAGTTAGTGGTGAGGTTGCTGAAGTCAGAGAGTTCTGCATGGGTGCAGAAGGTAGCACCATTGCAGTCGTCAATGTAGCGGAGGTAGAGTTCTGGGATAAGGCCAGTGTACACCTGGAACAGGGATTGTTCGACGTACCGTACAAAGAGCAGGCATAGCTAGGGCCCATGCGAGTACCCATAGCTACGCCTTCGATTTGGACGAAGTGGGAGGAGTCGAAGGAGAAATTGTCGAGGGTAAGGACCAGCTCTGCTCGGCGGAGGGGAGTATTGGTAAATAATGTAAAGGTTACCCTTGCTTCCCCTTTCTCTCCATCCCTCCCCATCCTCGTGCTCCTTCCAGTCTGCTTGCTCACCTGAAATTGCATGCCTCGTTGTCAACTTACCGCAGCTACCAATGATCTATTCTACATGTTAGTTCATCTTCGTCCCCTTTGATCTCTCGTTTCACTCTCCCCTGACTCTCATTCTGAAGGGTCTAGAATCGAAACGTCACCCATTCCTTCTATCCAGAGACGCTGCCTGTCCTGATGAGTTACTCCAGATTTTCACGTCTATGTTCAGTCTGTGTGGATCAGTTTCAACGTCTCCTCCTCACTGACCATCAACACAGGTCCACCTCACGGCAGTGTGCTTAGCCTTCTGCTCTACTCTCCTTACACCCCTGACTCATCGGCCAAACACGTCTCCAATGCCATCTCTATTCGCCAATGGCACCACTGCAGTTGGTTAAATCGTGGATTTTGATGAGTCAAATTACAGACAGAACACCCATTTGAACATTGATGCAAAGAAAACTCTCACTCACCATAAACAAAAACAAGCAACTATTTAATGGCATCAACTTGTAAGATAGTGAAGATGGTTGTCAAAAAATGCAGCAGCATCTTGATCGGTTGGTCAGGTGGGCCGAAGAGTGATTAATGCAATGTAATTCTGAGGTGTGAGATGTTTCATTTTGGAAATTCTAACATGGACAGCAGTCTGACCGCCGCGGTGAACGTCAGGGATCTGGGAAGTGTTGGGGAGTAGAGGGATCTTGTCGTGCAGGTACATAGACAATAGACAATAGACAATAGGTGCAAGAGTAGGCCATTCGGCCCTTCGAGCCAGCACCGCCATTCAATGTGATCATGGCTGATCATTCTCAATCAGCACCCCGTTCCTGCTTTCTCCCCATACCCCCTGACTCCGCTATCCTTAAGAGCTCTATCTAGCTCTCTCTTGAATGTATTCAGAGAATTGGCCTCCACTGCCCTCTGAGGCAGAGAATTCCACAGATTCACAACTCTCTGACTGAAAAAGTTTTTCCTCATGTCTGTTTTAAATGGCCTACCCCTTATTCTTAAAATGTGACCCTTGGTTCTGGACTCCCCCGACATTGGGAACATGTTTCCTGCCTCTAATGTGTCCAACCCCTTAATAATCTTATACGTTGTGGAGGAGGTAGTTGAGGCAGGTACTGTTGCAACGTTTCAGAAACATTTAGACAGATACATGAATAGGACAGGTTTAGAGGGATATGGGCCAAACGCAGGGCGGTGGGACGAGTCTACATTGGGCATGTTGGTCGGTGTCGGCAAGTTTCCATGCTGTATGAATCTATGACTCCACAATGCCACACTGCCCCTGACACAGTGATATCGATGTCTGACACCACGTCAGAGCAACGTTCAGGAAAGTGAATGTCAAGTCAAGTCAAGTCAATTTTATTTGTATAGCACATTTAAAAACAACCCACGTTGACCAGTACATCTGATTAGGTACTAAGGAAAAAAAAAAGAAACATACAGTAGCACGCAAACAGCTCACAGCGCCTCCTCAATGAGCCTCAAACGCTAGGGAGTAGAAATAGGTTTTGAGCCTGGACTTAAAGGAGTCGACGGATGGGGCAGTTCTGGTGGGGAGAGGGATGCTGTTCCACAGTCTAGGATCTGCAACCGCAAAAGCGCGGTCACCCCTGAGCTTAAGCCTGGACCGCGGGATAGTGAGTAGCCCCAAGTCGGCCGACCTGAGGGACCTGGGTTAGAGAGGGGGGTTAGAAGATTTTTGATGTGGGGGTGGATGTCCATTTAGGGCTTTATACGTGAATAGGAGGAGCTTGAAGTTGATTCTGTACCGTACAGGGAGCCAGTGGAGAGAGGCCAGGATCGGGGTGATGTGGTCCCTTTTACGGGTACCCGTCAGGAGTCTAGCTGCGGCGTTTTGGACCAGTTGCAGGCGGGACAGGGAAGATTGGCTGATCCCAGTGTATAGGGAGTTGCAGTAGTCTAGGCGGGAGGAAATGAAAGCGTGAATGATTTTTTCTGTGTCGTCGAATTGGAGGAAAGGTTTGACTTTAGCTATGGTTCGAAGTTGGAAGAAGCTGGCTTTTACCACAGCGTTGACTTGCTTATCAAATTTTAATGCAGAGTCAAATATCATGCCGAGGTTTTTGACATGCGGTTTGACTAGGCAGGATAGACTTCCAAGACTGCATGTTATCGATTTGATGGTGTCGGGGGGGGCCGAATAGGATGACCTCAGACTTGCTCTCATTTAATTGGAGGAAGTTCTGTGCCATCCAACATTTTATGTCCTCAAGGCAGTGTAAGAGGCTGTTTAAATTTGACAGGTTGTTGGGTTTCAGGGGGAGGTAAAGTTGAGTGTCATCGGCATAGCAGTGGAAAGAAATGCCGTGTCTTTGAATGATTTGGCCAAGGGGGAGCATGTATAGAGAGAAGAGAATGGGGCCTAGGATGGAGCCTTGTGGAACTCCGCAGGAGAGGCTAGCTGGAGCAGAGGAATAACTGCCTATGTTGATGGCGAAACTCCTATCTTTGAGGTACGAAGCGAACCAGCTCAGGGCAGTGCCATCAATGCCAACCGCGTACCGGAGACGGTCAATAAGGATGGTGTGGTCCACTGTATCGAACGCTGCGCTGAGGTCGAGAAGGAGCAGGATTGCACAGTCGCCGGTGTCGATGGCGAGAAGCAAGTCGTTGTGTACCTTCAACAAGGCAGAGTCTGTGCTGCGGTGGGCTCTGAAACCTGACTGGAAACTTTCCAGGATGGTGTATTGGTGCAGGTAGGGCACTAATTGGTTTAGAATTGCCTTTTCAAGGACTTTTGACAGGAATGGCAGTTTGGAAATGGGTCTGTAGTTGCTAGGCAAGGTGGGGTCTAGGTTAGGTTTTTTCAGTAGGGGCTAGACCACCGCGTGCTTGAAACTGGTTGGAACAGTGCCAGTGGCCAGAGAACTGTTGATAATAGAGAGGATGCTGGGACCGGCTATTGCAATGACATCCTTCAGAAGGGCAGTGGGGCAGGATCAAG
This sequence comes from Rhinoraja longicauda, assembly GCF_053455715.1. NCBI lineage: Eukaryota > Metazoa > Chordata > Chondrichthyes > Rajiformes > Arhynchobatidae > Rhinoraja > Rhinoraja longicauda. The sequence continues at coordinate 15,963 of NW_027602537.1, forward strand.
GGGGCAGGTTGCAGGTTTCATAGCGGAGACAAGCTTTGCAAGGGAGGATAGAGTGACGGGTTGGAAGCAGTCCAATTTAGATGAACAGACTAGTGAGACAGCTAGGTCATGGGTGGGACGGGAAATGTTCATTCTAATGTTCTCAACTTTGTTGGCGAAAAATTTAGCGAATTCTTCGCACTTAGCAGGGGACCCAACTAAGCTGGTAGTGGGGGCGGGACATATGACAGAGGTAATTGTTCTAAATAGGACCTTGGAGTTATGAGAGTTTTTGGAAATAAGGTCGGAGAAGTATTGTGCTCTAGCAGACTTTACTGCTTCCTGGTATTTGAGCAGATTGTTTCTCAGAATTTCGAAGGAAATTTGAAGCTTTTCGCATTTCCACCTCCTTTCTGATTTTCTGCACTCCCTTCTTAGGGCTTTGGTGGTGTCATTGAGCCACGGCCGACCATTGGGCTTAGGCTTTTTCATTTTAAGGGGAGCGATAGAATCCAGGATGGAAGAGCAAGTGATATTAAATAAAGAGGCGAGATCTTCAGTGCTGAGATGGGGGGGAGAGGCCTCAATAGTACAGATGTTGGGGGCAGCTGTGAGAGCCTCGGAGAATTTACTGGCAGTCAATGAATTTATTTCGCGGGAGTAGCGAACAGGGAGATGAGATTTTGCGGGAGATAAAGGCAGAGATGCGTCAAAAATGATAGCGCTGTGGTCCCATAGACAGGCTTCAGTAGTTACAATGTTGTTGATTGGGAATCCGGACGATAACACTAGGTCGAGAGTATGGCCTAACTTGTGAGTGGGTCCCGTGGTGTGAAGAGTCAGATTGAAGGACTCAACCAGGTGCATAAATTCACTCACAAGAGGCTTAGTGGGACAGCAAACATGAATATTAAAGTCACCTAGAATCATGATCCGGTCAAATTTGGGCAAAATGCTAGAAATCAGATCAGCAAATTGGGTGATGAAGTCCTTATGCATTTTTGGTGGGCGATACACAAGAACAATTAAGAGGGGATAGGCTAGGCCTACTTTAATCAGTTGCACCTCGAAACTGGAGAAATGATCAGCGTTCAGGAGGCGGCAGTTGAAATGTTTCTTAACCACAGTGGCTAAGCCCCCACCGCGTCCGGAGAGCCTAGGCGAGGTGAAGAAGTTACAGTCATCAGGACAGAGTTCCACGAGTGGAGCAAGCTCACCAGGGTTAAGCCAGGATTCTGTGAGCAGTAAGAAGTCCAATCCACGGGTGGTGAAGAAGTCGTTGAGGATGAAGGTCTTGTTCTGTAGGGATCTTGCGTTGATCAGGGCCACTTTAGCAGGGACAGCAGGTGAGCTTCGGTCTGGTAGCGGCTCCCACGCCAGCGGGCGGAGATTCAGGGAGACCACGCCGCTGCGCTTCACAGATGGCCTTGCTGGGAGCCCACGGGCCGGCAGTCCAGAGACCGGGACGATCGGTCGAAGAGCGGCATACCTGTGCTCGAGGGAGCGCCGGTGGATGGAGCAGTAAGGTCGACCAGGTCCGACTTCGCAGCGCTGGGCGAGGTATGCCGCTGTTGGATGAGCGCGGGCGAGGTTTTTTTAATTTTCGAATGTTCCCGCGCGTTTACCCCGCCTCCTAGCGCGGTGCGTGCGGCGGTGGATGTAAGGCTGGGCCCGCACATCTACCGGGAGTTGATCGAGGAGCGATCGCTGGAAGAAACTTTGTCCGGGACCTGGACTGAAGAAGTCGACGACGGAGGGTCGGATCAACAGGAGGGTTCGGCGGTCGTAAACCAAAGTGGCTCGAAGAACACTACGATCTCCAGGTGAGCGACGACAGGCAGCCAAACACAACGGCGCGGCCATTTTGAAAAACAGTGAATGCACGCAAAGAGTCCGGCCCAGATAGTGTACCACCCCGAGCGTTAAAGCCCAGTGCAGATCAACTGGCTGCCGTATTCAGCGACATGTGCAACCACTCGCTTCTGCAGTCTGTGGTTCCCAATTGCTTCCAAAGGGTATCTATCGTTTTGGTTCCCAAGACGAGGGGTTGGCAGCAGAGTGGCGCAGCTGGTAGAGCCGTTGCCTCGCCGCACCAGCGACCTGGGTTTCACCATGACCTCAGGTGCCGTCTGTCTGTGTGCAGTCTGCACGTTGTCACTCTGAACACGTGGGTTACCACCGGGTACCCCGGTTTGTTCCCTCGTCCCAAAGACGTGAGGGTTGAAAGGTTAATTGGCCCTCTGTAAAATTTCCCCATAGTGTGTAAGGACTGGATGCAAACATCGGTAACGTAGAACCAGTGTGAAGGGGTGATCGATCGTTGGTGTGGAGTTGGTGGACCGAAGGGCCTGTGTCCATACCGTATTTCTAAACCAAACCACACTTAGAGCATCGATACCTGCCTCAATAATTATTGCCTGCTAGCACTTAATAAAACGCTTCAGCAGTTTCGTTATGGTGTGAATCTCTTCCCCCAGAAGTGACCTGGATCTGCTTCAGTTGGCCCACATCAGCAGCAGATACGATCTCACCAGCTCTCCACTTTGTTCTGGGCCTTCTAGATAACAGGAACACATAATTCAAGCTGTGCTACACCTTGGTGACAGGGTCATGCAGCGGGAGAGTTGATGCCTTTCAGCGCCAGATAACTGGCATCATCTGCTTTGAAAGATCGTTTTAGACAATAGACAATAGACAATAGGTGCAGGAGTAGGCCCTTCGGCCCTTCGAGCCAGCACCGCCATTCAATGTGATCATGGCTGATCATTCTCAATCGGTACCCCGTTCCTGCCTTCTCCACGTACCCCTGATTCCGCTATCCTTAAGAGCACTATCTAGCTCTCTCCTGAATGCATTCAGAGAATTGGCCTCCACTGCCTTCTGAGGCAGGGAATTCCACAGATTCACAACTCTCTGACTGAAAACGTTTTTCCTCATCTCCGTTCTAAATAGCGTATCCCTTATTCTTAAACTGTGGCTCCTGGTTCTGGACTCCCCAACATTCGGGACATGTTTCCTGCCTCTCACGTGTCCAACCCCTTAATAATCTTACACGTCTCGATAAGATCCGCTCTCATCTTAGTTTTCACACCCTACCCTTCCATATCTCTAGTCTCCCTCTTCCCTGCCTCTTAGTCTGAAGAAGGGTCTTGACCGGAAACACCACTCATTCTTTCTCTCCAGAGATGTTGCCTGCCCCGCTGAGTTACTCCAGAATTTTGAGTCTAATTGGTTCGATCCTGACTGTGGGTGTTATCTGTACAGATTTTTGTGCATTCTCCCTGTGACCGAAGATAATCACAAGCAGCTGGAGTAATTCAACGGGTCACACAGCATCTCCAGAGAAAAAGGAATAGCTGACATTTCGAGACAAGATCCTTCTTCGGACTGCGAGTTAGTGGGAAGGGAAAGATTGGCGCATTGCGCATGTTGTGCCTTTGTTTAAAAAAGGTTCTAAAAGTAAACCTAGCAATTATAGACCTATTAGTTTGACGTCTGTGGTGGGAAAATTAATGGAAAAGATACTTAGGGACAATATATATAATTATTTGGATAATCAAGGCCTGATTAGAAACAGTCAAAATGGATTTGTGCCTGGAAGGTCAAGTTTGACTAATCTTCTTGAATTTTTTGAAGAGGTTACCAGGGAAATTGATAAGGGTAAGGCTGTGGATGTTGTCTATATGGACTTCAGTAAGGCATTTGACAAGGTTCCACATGGAAGGTTGATTAAGAAGGTTAAATCGTTGGGTATTAATAGTAAGGTTGCAAGATGGATTCAACAATGGCTGTATGGGAAATACCAGAGGGTAACGGTTGACAATTGCATGTCAGGTTGGAGGCCAGTGTCTAGTGGAGTGCCCCAAGGATCTGTGTTGGGTCCACTGTTGTTTGTCATTTACATTAATGATCTGGCTGATGGTGTGGCAAATTGGATTAGTAAATATGCAGATGATACTAAGATAGGTGGAGTAGTTGATAGTGAGGTAGATTTTCAAAGTCTCCAGAGAGACTTGGGCCTTTTGGAAGGGTGGGCTGAAAGATGGCAGATGGAGTTTAATGCTGATAAGTGTGAGGTGCTGCATTTTGGTAGGACAAATCAAAATAGGACGTACAGGGTAAATGGTAGGGAATTGAGGAATACAGTGGAACAGAGGGATCTGGGAATAACTGTGCATTGTTCCCTGAAGGTGGAATCTCATGTGGATAGGGTGGTGAAGAAGGCGTTTGGTATGCTTGCCTTTATAAATCAGAGCATCGAGTATAGAAGTTGGGATGTAATGTTAAAATTGTACAGGGCATTGGTGAGGCCGAATCTAGAGTATGGTGCGCAGTTCTGGTCGCCAAATTATAGGAAGGATGTCGACAAAATGGAGAGGGTACAGAGGAGATTTACTAGAATGTTGCCTGGGTTTCAGCACTTAGGCTACAGGGAGAGGTTGAACAGGTTGGGTCTTTATTCTTTGGAGCGTAGAAGGTTGAGGGGGGACTTGATAGAGGTTTTTAAAATTTTGAGAGGGACGGACAGAGTTGACGTGGGTAGGCTTTTCCCTTTGAGAGTGGGGAAGATTCCAACAAGGGGACATAGCTTCAGAATTGAGGGACAAAGGTTTAGGGGTAACATGAAGGGGAACTTCTTTACTCAGAGGGTGGTGGCTGTATGGAATGGGCTTCCGGTGGAAGTGGTGGAGGCTGGCTCGATTTTATTATTTAAGAGTAAATTGGATAGGTATATGGATAGGAGGGGATTAGAGGGTTATGGTCTGAGTGCAGGTAAATGAGACTAGGTCAGGGAGAATGGTCGGCGTGGACTGGTAGGGCCGGACAGGCCTGTTTCCATGCTGTAGTTGTTATATGGTTATATGGTTATAAACGAGAGGTATAGACGGTAATGTAGAGAAATATAGAACAAATGAATGAACAATATGCAAAAAAAGAAACGATGATGAATGAAGCTTTCAGCAGTGGTCTAGGTTAAAATGTGTAGAGACGAGTATAGACAGTATATACTGTATATACACGAGCATAGACAGTTTCTTCCGACACTCCCTGTGACCTGCATGTGTTTTCTCAGGTTTCCTCGCACTAGTTCAAAGATTTGTAGATTAATTGGCTTCGGTAAAATTGTAAGTTGTGTCGGATTGCGCTCGTGTACAGGGATCGCTGGTCGGCCAGGACTAGATGGGCCAAACGGGCTCTTTCTTTTTTTTTATTGAGGTACAGTGCGGAAACAAGCCCTTGGGCCCACCGAGTCCGCGCCGCCCAGCGATCCCCGCACATTAACACTATCCTACACACATTAGGAACATGTTTTACATTTACCCAGTCAATTAACCTACAAACCTGTACGTCTTTGGAGTGTGGGAGGAAACCGAAGATCTCGGAGAAAACCCACGCAGGTCGCGGGGAGTACCTACAAACTCCGTACAGACGGTTCCACGCCTACCTCTTTAAAAAAAAACACCGGTTCCTGCTCAGTCTTCAACACTGTCACTCGAAACACTAATTGCTCACTTTACTAGCACATATACTAAATTTAGAACAACGCAGGCGTAGCCCCGACGCAAGGATGACGCGCAATTTCGTGAATCGTTCCATATCTTTAATGACGGTACAGTAAAGCAGCTGGTAAAGCCGCTGCCTTACAGCGACAGAGACCTGGGTTCGATCCTGAACTCGGGTGCTGCGTGTGTCTGTGTGTGTGGAGTTTGCCCGCTCTCCCTGTGACCTGTATGGATTTCCTCCTGGTCCTCCGGTTTTCTGAAAAATGGTGATTTGTTAAGTATTAGGTTTATTGGTGTCACTTGTAGAAAGGTACAGTGAAAAGTATTTTTTGAATGCTATGCAAACAGATCCGTTATATCAAACATAAATACAATCGTGAATCTCAAGTACAGTAGGTAGATCGAAAAGATAGAGTGCAGAAAATTGCTCATAAATTCTTACGTTATGAGCCCTGACACGCGTCCAAATCAATTAATTAACTAATCAAGCAGTTCTTAGCATGTAGCACATCAGTTCCATAGACAGAGTCTAATGTCCAAAACGGAGTAAAGATGCATCGGGCTGTATCCTAGCTTATGGAAGAACCAAAGACAAAGAACAATGTCCTCAATGTGATAGAGGTGAGTCGGACAGTAACCTGGATTATAGACGAGTCGATTAGAAACCTGGTAGCAGAGGAAAGGAAGCTGTTCTTGAGTTTGGCGGTGCGTGTTTCCAAACTCTGTACCATTCTCGCAATGGGAGCAGGGAAAGAAAGAAGGACTCGGGTGGGTGAGTCATGTCTTTGAATACATGGACTGCTCCTCCTGCTCCCCCTCCGACACTGTGAGCCTGAACGCTTCAACCTCTGGCAAACGCTTTGCCGTCATGCATTGTTCAACATTTTGTCATGTACTTCATCAAGGATTTGGCAATTGCCGTTTATCAGATAAGGTGACCTTTCCAGTCCGTGACCTGTTCCACCAGCTACAGTTTGGGATATTTTCTCAGGCTGATATTGAAATCAGATGGTTGCAAAGGAGTGTAGTAGAACGGAACCTAGACAAGTCTATTATTTACTCCTGTAAAATGTAGAAAGTAGCTTCTGTGGCACAGTGGGGCAGCAGCAGTTGGATAGGTTTATACAGTAGGTAGGATAATTTATAGGTGTAGGATAGTGTACGGGGTGATCACTGGTCGGCGCGAACTCTTTGGGCCCAAGGACCTATTTCCACGATGTATCTCTAAATAAAACCTTAATAAAGACAATTGACATACGGTGACAATACGGCGTCAGCGAAGGCAGCCTTGCCAACAGTCTGTCTATCTTTTCGTCTTTTTTGTTATTTTTAGTGTGTTTTAAAAGTATGTGTTAATGTTCTCTGGTATGGTTTATGTGCGGCTGGGGGAGGGGGAAACATTTTTTCAATCTCTCACCTTGCCGGAGATGCGATTGTTTTCCGGATCGTTTCTCCGGTCGCTCTGCGGCAAATGTCATGCTACGGTGTTTATGGGAGATTTCAACATGCAGGTAAACTGGAAAAATCAGGTTGGTAATGGACCCCAGGGAAGAGAGTTTGTGGAATGTCTCCGAGATGGATTCTTAGAACAGCTTGTACTGTAGCCTACTAGGGAGAAGGCAATTCTGGATTTAGTATTGTATAATGAACCTGGGGACTCGAGGTAAAAGAGCCATTAGGATGCAGTGATCACAATATGATAAGTTTTACTCTACAAATTGAGATGGAGTAGGGTAAATCGGAAGTGTCAGTATTACAGTATAGCAAAGGGGATTACAGAGACATGAGGCAGGAGCTGGCCAGAATTGACTGGAAGGAGGCCCTCGCAGGGAAGACGGTGGAACAGCAATGGCAGGTATTCCTGGGAATAATGCAGAAGTTGCAGGATCAATTTATCCCAAAGAGGATGAAAGATTCCAAGGGGAGTAAGAGACACCTGTGGATGACAAGGGAAGTCAATGACAGCATAAAAATAAAAGAGCAGAATTACAACAAAGCAAAGAAGAGTGGGAAGCCAGAGGATTGGGACTCTTTTAAAGAGCAAAAGAAGATGACTAAGAAGGCAATACGGGGAGAAAAGATGAGGTACGAGGGTAAACTAGCCAATAATATAAAGGAGGATAGTAAAAGCTTTTTTAGGTATGTAAAGAGGAAAAAAATAGTCAAGGCAAATGTGGGTCCCTTGAAGACAGAAGCGGGGGAATTTATCATGGGAAACAAGGAAATGGCAGACGAGTTGATGAGATATTTTGGATCTGTCTTCACTAAGGAAGATACAAGCAATCTCCCAGATGTTCTAGTGGGCAGAGATCATTGGGTGACGGAGGAACTGAAGGAAATCCACATTAGGCAGGAAATGGTGTTGGGTAGACTGATGGGACAGAAGGCTGATAAATCCCCAGGGCCTGATGGTCTGCAACCCAGAGTACTTAAGGAGGTGGCGCTAGAAATTGTGGACGCATTGGTGATCATTTTCCAATGTTCTATAGATTCAGGATCAGTTCCTGTGAATTGGAGGGTAGCTCATGTTGTCCCAATTTGTAAGAAAGGAGGGAGAGAGAAAACGGGAAATTATAGACCAGTTAGTCTGACATCAGTGGTCTGGAAGATGCTGGAGTCAATTATAAAAGAGGGAATTGCGGAGCATTTGGATAGTAGTAACAGGATTGTTCCGAGTCAGCATGGATTTACGAAGGGGAAATCATGCTTGACTAATCTTCTGGAATTCTTTGAGGATGTAACCAGGAAAATTGACAGGGGAGAGCCGGTGCATGTGGTGTACCTTGACTTTCAGAAAGCCTTTGACACGGTTCCACATAGGAGATTAGTGGGCAAAATTAGAGCACAAGGTATTGGAGGTAGGGTACTGACAGGGATAGAAAATTGGTTGACAGACAGAAAGCAAAGAGTGGGGATAAATGGGTCCCTTTCAGAATGGCAGGCAATAAATAGTGGTGTACCGCAAGGCTCGGTGCTGGGACCGCAGCTATTTACAATATACATTAATGACTTGGATGAACGGATTAAAAGTACCATTAGCAAATTTGCAGATGATACAAAGCTGGGTGGTAGTGTGAACTGTGAAAAAGATGCTATGAGGTTGCAGGGTGACTTGGACAGGTTGTGTGAGAGGGCGGGTGCATGGCAGATGCAGTTTAATGTGGATAGGTGTGAGGTTATCCACTTTGGTGGTAAGAATAGGAAGGCATAGTATTATATGAATGGTGTCAAGTGAGGAACAGGGGACGTACAACGAGATCTGGGTGTCCTAGTGCATCAGTCACTGAAAGGAAGCATGCAGGTACAGCAGGCAGTGAAGAAAGCCAATGGAATGTTGTCCTTCATAACAAGAGGAGTTGAGTATAGGAGCAAAGAGGTCCTTCTGCAGTTCAACAAGGCCCAAGTGAGACCGCACCTGGAATACTGTGTGCAGTTTTGATCTCCAAATTGGAGGAAGGATATTATTGCTATTGAGGGCGTGCAGCGTAGGTTTACTAGGTTAATTCCCGGAATGGCGGGACTTTCATATGTTGAAAGACTGGAGCGACTAGGCTTGTATACAATGGAATTTAGAAGGATGAGAGGAGATCTTATCGAAACGTATAAGATTATTAAGGAGTTGGAAACGTTAGAGGCAGGAAACATGTTCCCAATGTTGGGGGAGTCCAGAACAAGGGGCCACAGGTTAACAATAAGGGGTAGGCCATTTAGAACTGAGATGAGGAAAGACTTTATCAGTCAGAGAGTTGTGAATCTGTGGCATTCTCTGCAGCAGAAGGAAGTGGAGGCCAATTCTCTGAATGCATTCAAGAGAGAGCTGAATAGAGCTCTTAAGGATAGCGGAGTCAAGGGGTATGGGGAAAAGGCAGGAACGGGGTATTGATTGAGAATGATCAGCCATGATCACATTGAATGGCGGTGCTGGCTCGAAGGGCCGAATGGCCTCCTCCTGCACCTATTGTCTATTGTGTATTTATGTTGTCTATTGTCTATTGTCTATGGTCTATTGTGTATTGTCTAATGTCTATTGCGGCCTAACACCGTGAAGCTGGCGGCCTTGCTCGAGACATATTTTGAGCCCCACCGCGGGGCCGTGGACTTTCCATCGGAGCCTGCGATCCGTTGCCTGGGATCGACGCTTCAGCCACGGCCTGCGGATTTCAACATCGAGCAGCTTGCAGTCTCGGGTAGAGACTGATGTCGGGAAGCTCCAAGCCACACGGGATTCAACAAGCCCCGACAGAGGGTACGATCGCCCATCCCCTCGCCCACCGCGATGCGGGAGCTTCATTCCCCGATGCGGAGATCTCGACCGCCGGCTGCGGGAGCCAAGATCGCCCCGACAACAGAAGATTCTAGTGCCCCGAACGCGTGGAAAGAAAGAAGGGAAGAAGCTTAAACTTTTTTGCCTTCCATCACAGTGAGGAATGGAGGGGAGGGTCACTGTGTAGATGTTCATTTTAAAAGTTAATTCGGTTGTCTTGTTTGTCTTTATAGGTATGACTGTATGGCAAATCAAATTCCTCGTTGGTTGCAAAACCTACCTGGCTAATAAAGTACTAATATAATTATGACTATGATTATGACAATGGGGTGAGACTGACCCTTGTTCAAAGTTTGTGTAGGGTAGTGTGAGTGTGCGAGAATCGCTGGTCGGCGTGGACTCATTGGGCTCAACTCAATAAACTAAACTGAACTTTATATTTACAATAAACTAAACTGATCTTTACTCCCCCGGTGTGGGACGAATAAAGGAATATATTATATATTACATTTGTTTATGACATACAAATTATTACATTTTTTAATCCACAGTGAGTTAAGATAATTTACGAAGACAGCGTGATGCAAGGAGGATGATACCACTCATAGTTTCCCAAGATAAGATGGGTAACCTTTCTTGTATAGGAAGGAACTGCAGATGCTGGTTTACACCGAAAATGGGCACAAAATGCTGGAGTAACTCAGCGGGCCTGGCGGCAACCCTGGATAGAAGGAATGGGTGCCGTTTCGGATTGAGATTCTTCTACAGACGAAGCTCAGCCTGAAGAAGGATCTCGACCCTAAACGTCACCCATTCTTTCTATTCAGAGATTCTGCGTTTCCCGCTGAGTTACTCCAGCATTTTGTATCGGTTTTGGGTAACCTTTCTTGTTGATTTTTCCATATGCATAAATGCACTTAGGAAATTCCGGGATTAGAGGGTATGAGCCACAAGGAGAGATTGGGCAAACTTGGAATATTTTTTCAGGAAGACCGGAGATTGAGGGGAGACCTGATAGAAGTATATAAAATTATGAAAGGCGCAGATATGGTGTAGAGTCAGAACCCTTTTTCACCTTGGGGGAAATGTCATGGACTAGAGGGCATAGCTGAAAGGTAAGTCGGGTAAAGCTTAAATGAGATGAGCGAGGGAAATCTTTTTTACGCAGCTGGTGGTGGATGCCTGGAACGAGCAGCCAGGTAGTGGAGCCAGACGCGAGGGTAGCATTTGAGAGGCTCTTTTAGAGGCACATGTTTGGAGGGAAATTTTTATTTAGCTGGAAAGGGTGCAGAAAAGATTTCCAAGAAAGTTGCCAGGACTGAAGGTTTCTGAACAACGAGGAGAGGGTGAGCAGGCCAGGGCCTTATTCTTTGGAGCGCAGGGCGATGGGAGACAATATTATGGGGTAAAAGATCATGCGAGGAATAGTTAGCATAAATGCGCAGCCTTTTACCCAGGTTAGGAGAATCAAGAACCAGAGGACATACTTTTAAAGTGAGGGTAAAAATTTAATTGGGACCTAAGGCCGACATTTTTACATAACGGTTGGTAAATATTTTGAACGTGCTACCGGAAGAGATAGTTGAGGCAAGTCCTACCACATAGTTAAGAAACATTTAGATAGGCAATAGTATACGAATTGGTTAAACACGGGTAGGTGGGACGTGTAAATGAGGCATATTGGTCAGCATGGGCAAGTTGGGCCGAAAGAACTGTTGCCATGCTGTATTTCATGATCTATGATTCTATGACACATAGATATGCAGGAAATGGAGGGAAATTCAGGGATCACGTTCAGTCAGATAAGATTAGTTTAATTTGGCATCATGTTCAGTATGGCCATGGTGGGCCGAAGGGCCTGTAATTGTGCTGTTCTGATCTGTGCTCTATGTTAAAACACTTCCTAAACAATGAGTTTTGCTCAGTTTATTGTCATGTGTACCGACGTACAGTGAAAACCTTTTGTTGCGTGCGAACCAGTCAGCAGGAAGACAACACATGATCACAATTGAGCCGCCCACCGTGTAAAGATAAATGATGACAGCAATAACAAGAATAACGTATCGTGCAAGGTAAAGCCAGTGAAGTCTGATCAAAGATAGTCCAAGGGTCGCCAACGCGATAGGTAATAGTTCAGGACTTCTCTCTGTTGTTGGTAGGATGGTTCACTTGCCTAATAACAGCTGTGAAAAACTGTCCCTGAAACTGGAGGTGTGCGGTTTCACATTTTATTAACCTTTGCCCCGAAGATGGACACAAAATGCCTGAGACACTCAGTGGGACAGGCAGCATCTCTGGAGAGAAGGAATGGGTGACGTTTAGGGTGGAGACTCTTCTTCAGCCTTCGATCCGGAGATGCTGCATGTACCGCTAAGTTACCCTTTTTGCGTCTATCTGTGGTGCAAACCAGAATCTGCATTTCCTTCCTACACTCTAACTTCCGCCCGGTGGGAGGGAGAAGAAGATGGAGTGGCCAGGGTGAGACTGGTCCTTGATTATACTGGTGGTCTTGCTGAAGCGGCGTGAGGTGTAAATGGAGTCAATGGAATGTGATGGTCTGGGCTGCGTCCACAATTCGTTGCAATTTCTTACGTTCGTGAATGGAGCTGTTGCCAAACCAAGCTGTGATGCACCGATACAATGCTTTCTCGAGCAATCTATTTTACAATGCTGAAGTAACAGCCCCTCACAAATTGAAACACTGCAGCAGATCCCATCGACAACAGTTCATGAGTCCCGATGGAATATTTGATGGTGGCAAAGGAAATAAGGGCATACTGTCCTCAGATGATTATCTTAAATAGGAAGAAAACACAATGTTCAGCCAGTTCCTTTGCAGGCTACCTGGCTTGCTGCCAAGCTTGAGGCAGCGACATGGCATGCGGGCAGTGCCAAGGGGGCAAGAGAGCATGAAGGCAGGTGTCACATGCGTTGGAGGTTTAGAGCCATAGAGTCATACAATGCAGAAACAGCCCAATGAAAAAACAGGTCCCAGCGACCAACATTTCCCACCTACACTGGTCCCACCTGCCTGTGTCCTAGGGCAATATATTTTAGGGCCCATGTCCCTCTGAACCTGTTCTATCCATGTGCAGTACCTGCCCAATGGTTACTTAAACATTGAATAGTCCCTGCCTCAACTACCTCATCTGGCAGCTCGTCCCATACACTCATCACCCGTTGTGTGAAAAATTTACCCCTCAGATTCCTATTAAATCTTTCCCCCTTCACCTAAAACCTCTGGTTTTCGATTCCCCTACCCTGTGCAAGAGACTGTGTGCGTCTCCCCGATCTTTTCCCCTCATTACTTTATAAACCTCTATAAGAACACCCCTCATTCTATTGTGTGCAAAGAATAGAGTCCCAGCCTGCTCAATCTCTCACTATAGTTCAGGTTCTCGAGTCCTGGCAACATACCCGTAAAGCTTCTCTGTACCCTTTCCAACTTGACATCTTTCCGTTAACACGGTGCCCCAACTAAACACAATTCTCTAAATTCGGCTTGAACTAAGGCCTTATATAACTGCTCCAAATATGTGAGAAGAACATACAAGGTATTTGATTTGCCATTTTCGGTCATACCAAGAAAACAGCAATAATTCACACAACTACATAAAATTTAACATAAACATCCACCACAGCGCACTGTGATGAAAGGCAATAAAGTCTTATCTTCTTCCCTCCTTTTTCTCCTGGGGTCAGGGCAGTTGAACCATCCGCAGTTGCGGCGAATGAAGCTCCTGCAGTTGGCGATCGAAGCTCCCGTGTCGGGGCGATTGAAGTTCCCGCATCGGGGCGTTCGAAGCTCCTGCGGCTTGATGCTCCCAAGGTTGATCCCTACCCAGGGACCGCGAACTCCACGCTCCGAGATCGATTCCTGTCAAAGGGATCGCCAGCTCCACCATGTTAAGTCCGCATGCTGCCGCGGGTGGACCTCCGGAAGTCGATCCCCAGCACGAGGCCGCCAGCTCCACGATGTTCGGCCGCAGTGCAGAGCGAAATACGACAACTCTGTTGAGGAAAGAGATAAAAATAATTCTCCCCCTCACCCCCACATAATACAAAACTAAACGTACTCTAAAACATGCATTTAATACAGACTAAAATGAACAAGAGAAGAAAGGGATGCGGCAGATTGTTGGCGAGTCTGCCATATGCGGCGCCACCCGGTGGCATAGCTTTACGGTTTAGTTTAGTTTAGATTAGTTTAGTTTCGAAATAGCACTGATATAGGCTCTTCAGCCCCCCCCTCCCCCCTCCTCCCCTCACGCCGGTGTCCATGCCGACCAGCAATCCCCGTACACTCGCACTGGCCTACACACACCACGGACCATTTATCAGTTTACGAAGACTCTGAGCCCACAAAACGCTACATCATTGGAGCGTTGGAGGAAACTGAAGTTCCCGGAGTAAATCCACGCAGGTCACGGGAAGAACGTACAAACTCCGTATAGACAGCACGCGTAGACAGGATCGAACCCCGGTCTCCGGCTCTGTAAGCCAGCAACTCTACAGCTGCGCCACGTACCGACCTTGATGAGGAGGTAAAATTCCACGAGATTTTGGAGCAAGACTTTTCACAGAGATATAGGTGTAGACAGGGACATCGTCTTTTTGCCAGAGTAGGGAAATCAAAAACAAGAGGACGTATGTTTAATGTGAGAGGGTGAAGGTGCAATCGGAACTTGAAGGGCAACGTTTTCACTCAGACGGTCGTAGCTACATGGAACAAGCTGACTGGGGAAGAGGTTGAGGCAGGTACAAAAACAACATTGAAAAGACACTTGGACAGGTGCATAGATGGGATATATTGAGAGTAATATGGGCCAAATGCTGCCAAGTGCGCAGCAAATGAGACTAGCTAAGATGGGCCATTTTTGAAGAACTGGACAGGTTGGTCTGAATGGCCTATATCCGTACTGTATGAATCTGTGACAATATGAGAGTATACTTTCTGCACGTCTGCGAGAGTCATTGGAGACTGGCTAAATTTCATGTTCAAACAATATTTGATCTTTTGGCCCATCACGAAAATAGAGTCGGTTTTCTCCCACAATCCAAGGGCAGGCAGGTTTATAGGTTATTTGGCTTTGGTAAGAATTGTAAATTGTCCCTGTTGTAGTAGTGTACGGGGATCGCTGGTCGGGCGGAATCGCTGGACCAAAGGAGCAGTTTCCACGCTGTATCTCTAAATTAAACTAAACTAAACACAGACAGCACCAAAAGTGAGGATTGAACCCGAGTCTCTGGTGCTGTGTGGGATAGCTCTACCAGCTGTGTCACTGTGCCACCCTCTGGCAGTGATCCTCTGATCAATTACATGACATCCAGGGGTCAATGGCTTTGGTAAAGTTCAACAAGCTGGACCTAAGTGGTTGGTCAGTTCAACCGGCAGCAAATATTAAATTCTGAATCCGCTCAACTGTACAAGTATTTGAATGTTCTTATCTATTTGACAGCCAGTAAGTTACACGTTCACTCATCCCAGCCCAAGTTAGAGTGGTGAAGAATCATTGCTTTTGCCAAATGCCACGTTGCAGATGGAGCCATATTTCTGGTCAGATGGCTCTGAGGCACATAAATGGCCTGGTTCACACAGCACACATCACCCCGAGTCTGACAACTCACCGTGAACATGTCGTGCCTTTGTCTCCTCCTGGCCGTCCTCATTGCAGCCACCGCCGTCAGTAAGTAAACATCTGAGGAGGTCCCTGAATATCAAAGACGACCTAGTTTGAGTTTGAGCTTTCAGTACTTCACTGCCACTTCGACAGAGGTACAGTGAAATACCAGTCCAGCAGTCAGTGAAAAAACTATACATGATTACAATCGAGCCGTCCACAGTGTACAGATACCGGATCAAGGAAATAGCATGAATAACGTCCAATGCAAGATAAACCCAGCAAAGTGCGATCCGTTTGTGTGATAGTTTGGGCTGCGTCCACACTTCTCTGCAATTTCTTGTATGGAGCTCTTTCCAAACCGAGCTGTGATGCATCCTGATGCAATGCTTTCTACAGCATATCTTTAGCAGTTGGTGAGAGCTGTTAGGGACCAACGGCTGTGGAGCCCATGTCAATGGATAGTTCTAAGGTGGATGTTGACAGATTCTTAATTAGTAATGGTGTCAAGGATTATGGAGTGAAGGCTGGAGTATGGGTTCGAAAGGAAAATATTAATCAGTAATGACTGAATGGCGGAGTAGACCATGGGCTGAATGACCTAATTCTGCTCCTAGAAATTGTAACTTACTGCAATCTAGAATATATCTATGATACTAGGCAGGCATTGAATGGAAAGTGAGAAGAAGGTGGTCCACCTTAAATGAATTGTCTGAGAACAGGAACAGTGTTTTGGGTTACATGAAGTTATTATCAGCATCAACGCCTCTGCGTTCCCTAGCTGGAGGTATTCCATTTCTGTTTCGGGATGTTAGTATTTCCTACTGCAGATCTATTGGGAAATGGCAAGGTGGTGAAGCATTGGGTCTCTGCTTGAAAGGTGATTATATGCACGATGTCTTAAATACAATATTAACACAGTTCTGTTTATTTCACAGATTGTGTTCCAACCGGATACGGAGACGGGGGTAATGTTTTTCGTTCAGTTTATCTTTCACTTTTCGAAAAACAGAATAATGGTATGTGGATTTTTTTTTAAATTTGGGTTTGGAAACTCTACCTGATCGAAAGGGGGATCTGTTAACAATTCGCAACTCTCACGGTGAAAAAAATTCTTCTCACCTCAGTTTTCAATGGGCTCACCTTTGTTCTTGGACTGTGTGTCCCCTGGGTCTGGACTCCCCCAAAATTGGGAACATTTTTCCTGCATCTAGCGCGTCAAGTCCTTTTTATAATTTTATACGTTTCTCCGATCCCATCTCATCCTTTTAAACTCCAGTGAATACAATCCTAGACTTTCCAATATTTCCTCGTATGACAGTCTCTCCCTGCCAGGGATTAACCTCGTGAACCTACACTGCGCTGCCTCAATAGCAAGGACGTCTTTCCTCAAAGGTAGGAGACCAAAGCTGCACACAATACTCAAGATGGGGTCTCACCATGGCCCGATACAACTGCAGAAAGACTTCTTTGCTGCTGTACTCAAATCCTCTCGTTATGAAGGCCAACATGCTATTGGCTTTCTTCACTGCCTGCTGTACCTGCACGCTTACTTTCAGTGACTGGTATACAAGGATACCAAGGTCTCGTTGCTCTTCCTCTTTACCTAATGTGACACCATTGAGATAATAATCTGCTTCCTTATTTTTGCCGCCAAAGAGGATAACCTCACATTTATCTACATTATACTGCATCTATAATGCCGCGAGATGTCTCAGCGCCCGGTGCGACTCGGCCGCGGGGACTTCCATCCCCTTGCGGGGATTGTGCGGGTAGGTCGGGGACGAGCTGTCTCTCCGTAGGCGTGGGGAAGAGAGGGAAGTTTTGTTGCCTCCATCACAGTGAGGGGGTGTTTGGAGTCACTGTGATGGACGTTTGTGTTGGGGTCATGTGTCTTGTGTTCTTTTTTGTGTGTGACTGCTATGTAGTTTCGTTCGGTACCTTGGTACCAAATGACAAATAAAGCTCTGTTGTTGATCTGCCATGCATCTGCCCACTCACTCAACCTGTCCAAGTCGCACTGCAACCTCCTAACATTCTTTTCGCAGTTCACACTGCCACCCACCTTGTGTCATCCGCACAGTTGCTCGTGTTACCTCTAATTCCATCATCCAAATCATTAATATCTATTGTAAATAGTTGCGGCCCCCGCACCGAGCCTTGCGGCACTCCACTCTCCACTGCCTGCCATTCTGAGAAGGACCAGTTTATTCCTACTCTTTGCTTC